>NC_092588.1:146647500-146795000 GCF_047663525.1 Anas platyrhynchos | reverse complement strand
AAAAAGCCTAAAGGAAGCGGAGGCTTTTGAACTAAGTTCCTTTAGGCTCTACAGAGAACCTCAGACTTAATCTTTTTGTTTTACTTCTTTCTTTAATCATATCTCTCTATATATTTTTTATTTCTTACTTGTGAGAATCAAAGGGAATCCCTCCCTGTGCTTCAAAACTGCTAAAATGTTGTCCCTGGTAGGAAAAAAATAAATAAAATAAATTTAAATAAATAAAATAAAATAAAATAAAATAAAATAAAATAAAATAAAATAAAATAAAATAAAATAAAATAAAAAGTTCTGAAGCTCACCCCTTGGGAACCCCTGATAATTCTGAGCAATGTCTACACTTAAGTGACAGCTGTCATCTATTGTCATTTGCATTGGAGGAATGCTGATATTACATGCAAACATTTGACTGCTAGCGTTTATCAGGTTCTTAACTCTGAATCTCTTTTTTGCTCTGCCAGAGCTGATTTTGCTGTTTATGTCTAACAACAATATTATGGCTATTGAGCAAAACAGCTGCAGAAATGAAGGTTCATTTATCTCTCATTGGTTTTCTAGAGATCAAGTGATGTTAAATTAAATGTCTTTAGCTTTAATCTTAGTGCAAAATGTAGCAGACTTTTATTCGTATTTATATATATATATATTTGAATTTTACCTTCTAGAGAAAATGTTCAAAAGTGGAAACTGATACAGAGTACAAAGTAAAGAGACCAGCAAAGTAAATAAACACTTTATGCTGGTAAACTTAATTAAATTTTCAAGGACAAGATTAAGTATATTATACCGAGTGCCTAGGTTTTACAGGCATTTGCTGCAGAAACCAAGAGATTGGATGAGGGGTTCACAAATCATTCTCTGAAACAATTTTGTCTAAGTGTTTTATGGAGATGCAAACAGAAGCCCTATATGGGTTCTTGCAGTTTGCTGTAGCCATCTAAACCAGTTCAGTTTGTCTCCTCTTGGCTTGAGGCAGTTCAGCTGCTAATTCTTTATAGTGTGTCCAAAAGGGATTATCATGCATTAACCTCCCAGTGTGTGCTTCCAAGTGCCGGCAGGTGCTTTGGGACCAGCAAGATCTGCTCTCTGAATTTACCTGACCTTGCTGAACCCTCTGGGTTCCCTTTACTGGCATCCAATCCAGCACTGCCATGTTTGTGTCACATTTAGCCTCTAGGTACCAACACAATATTGATTAATAATGTATATTTTCTGAGCAGGCGGATAAAGAAACACTGACTTGCTGTGTATTTATTTTTCTTATTCCTGGACTCCTTGGTGCCAGAGGAAGAATAAGGAAGGAATGAGCAGTGCTGCTATGGAGGAGGGATCTCTGGAGGTGACCTCAGAAGGGTGAAATCTATAATGACCAGTGAGGGAAAAGTTCACCCTGCAATCTTCTAGGAGAGACCCCACTATAATCCCCCCCCTCCCCCTTCCCCCTTTTTTTAATTGTGTTTGACATTTATTTTTATGAAACCTGGAGGATGAGAGCTTCACTCTTGCTACAGACTGATCAATAGATGCAAACATAATCACAGGAAATGGAAAAAATGATAAATTGACAGATAGGCACACACATGCATACAACAAATAATAGCATATTGGAAGATTCATTTCAAAAAGAAACCACAGCTAAAAAAAATAATAATTAAAAAAAAATGTTGTTTGTGGGTGGGGAAAAGAATTTCTTTTTGACTCTTCCTGCCTCTCCATCTATCGCCCCCTCATCACCTCCTGCACCTACTTTGTGATTTCTAAAGGTCAGGCTAAATCTCAACATATGCTTTCAATTCAAGGTCTCAAAGAAGCATTTCCCAAACTAGAAATCTGGAAGCAAGCCTGGAAGTGCAAATAGAAGTGGAGTCATGAATGAAAAAGTTTGGGAACTGTGTTATAAAGCTTACTCATTCTATCCAACCAGATTTTCAGCAAGATGTTCTAAGTATTCAGTTTACAACTGAATAAAGAATCTTTGCCCAGACAGTCTTCAGAAAAAGGCATCTTGTAGAGCTAAAATGCTTTTTTATGTTTTTATGGCTGTAGCCATCATATTTAATCTCAAATATTTTTAGCAAGATTTATTTTACTGTGCAAAAATTCTTTTAACTTAATATCTGTGGAAATCCTGCTGTAAGAAGAAACATATCAGTACTCCCTTCCCTTCTTCCTTGTATTATCTCTTTCATAAAATGGCCTCATGTAAAGATAAGTGCAAGTCTGTCACTGTGTGATCTGATTAAAGGATGTAGCCCTATTGCTGATTATGTTGAAATTATATCATAATTATTGGCTGAAATCCTACCTCTGCAGCCAATAGTAAAAATTCCTCAGCGGACTTGGTGGGAGACAGGGCTTCCCCTCTTGTCATAAGCAGTGAAGGGTGATTTTCACAGTGTGAGGTTGCTTGCCATTAGCATTGGTGCATTTGTATTGTGCACAGTTCTAAGAATTCCCCCATCACAGTACTTAAGTCAAATGGACAAAATTAGCTCACTGGTTGTAACTGTCTACTCACCAGTGGCCAATTTCCTGTGAATGTTAAAACAGAAGAGCTTGGCAGGGATTTGAGAACAGAAAAAGAATGACCCGTGTATTAATCCAGAGAAAGTTTCATGTGAAAACTTTTTTTATTATTGTTATTTATTTATTTGCCTCTGTGTTTGTTTGTTTGTTGTTTTTTTTTTTTTCCCCTGTTTTTGCCTGTTTGTTTCTTTGTTTGTTTTTTGCCTTTTTATTTCTTTCTTTTGTCTCCATTAGAAACCCTCCTCACTGTGGGGGAGAATATGGGGGAAGGGAAGTTGGTGCTACAGTATAGTAGCTATATATATATAGTATATATCTATATAGTACATAGATAGTATATATAACTGGTATAGGTAGTATATATAACTAGTACATATACTAGTTATATCTATATAGTATATATAACTAGTATAGTTGTGTGCTACACTTAAACAGACTAAGAGTAAATGACTGATATGCTCAAGTAATTTTAAGACCTTTATCATAATACCATCTACTACCGTGACCTTTAAGTCTTGAATGGCTCCTTTTTCAATTACGCACCCATCTTGTAAGATTTTTATACTTCTGCTATGCACACAGATCCTATGGATAATTATAATCACCTTGCATTTGCAAATGCTCTCTGGGGACTTGAAGCCAGCTATCTCGCTTCTGCATTGTTACATAAAAGTAAACGGAGCAACTCTCCTTGTTCACAACAGCACTGGCAAAGAGAAATTAACCTGAACTCTCAACTATGAATAGAAAATCTGCACATCCTGCCCAATTAAGATTTTTTTTTTTTTTCCAAGGAGCAGGTTCTAAATTTTTAAATAGTTTGATTGGAATTCTAAAAACAGCGAGAGAGAAGATTAATAGTGTTAATAATTAGAAAGCTGAATGATAACATTTTTCCCCCATAGGAGCTGCCTCACTGTTATTTCTCTCACAGCAAAACAGCAGTTACAGTCTGTGTGTAAAGAACCTGATATACACGTAAATTGACCAAGAGGTTTTTAGAAACAATTGAAAAATTAATTCTAAGTTTTAAGTGAAAAGTTTAATTGTGTCTTCCTCTTGATTTGCACTACAAAAAGGAAGAATATAGGAGAAAGTCACTTTGACTCTTACCCATGGTCTTTGGCATAGGTATTTCAGATATCTTCTACATAGCAATCACCATCTAAAGATCTGTCTAAAAGTATTATTTTTAGATGTACAATAAAGGGGATCCTGTAACTTGTCACAACCTTGGCATCAGTGTAGCAAGGGAGCAGAGTAAGGGGTGACTGCAAACATACTTGTCAGATGATGGCTTCATGACCATCTTATTCAGAGCAGAAACTTGAACCAGGGTCTTCCTCTTTACCTGTGAACACATTGATCACTACCAAGAATTTCTGCCTCTATTTTTTTTTCCTTTCCTCTTTAAGCATTTAATTAAGAAAGAAAGTTGTGAACACAAATGGCTGGCAGAGATAATATACCAGACCACCTTCATTGCCACCATATGCAATAAATGAGGCAGGAGTTCTAGGAGTATTACTAAAGTGAAGAAATAAAAAAAATATTGTACCATAGCGCAGAAGGGAGAATGGAATGATGGCACACTAAATAACTTGGATATTTCATTTCATTTCATTTCATTCACAGTAGAATTTTAAAAAGAGAGAGGAAAAAAAAAAAAAAAAAAGCATGTTTGTTTTCAAAACTTCCCAAATATTTACTAAACACTTAAACACACAAAAATTGTGTAATATCTTAACCATCCTCAGTATAATTCCTTTGCATCATCAGTGGAGTTTTAATTCTGAAACATTGGTATTGCAGCAACATATTTATGAAGAACAGTAAAATACAGTAAAAGGAAAACCCCAATAAAGCTGAGGTTCTCCTCCTTTATCTTGAGGCCTTAGTTTTTCTTGCACTTAATGAAGGAATTGTGTTTTTTTTTAGGGAAATTTATGTCTGAGTTAATATACAGATAAAATTTATTGATAAATTTGAAGGGGAGAGTTTAAATGTTATTAAACCTTCCTTATGTGCATCGCTTTTGTAGTCTATGTGTCTCTTCCAGAATGGAGAAAGATAATGAGTCATATATTAAGCTTTGGAGAAACTTTTATATAATGTGGTCCAGAAGTCTCCTTTTTTTCTTTTTCCTTTTTTTTTTTTTCTTTTTTCTTTTTTCTTTTTTCTTTTTTCTTTTTTCTTTTTTCTTTTTTACTTTTTTTATTTTTCCCACTGCTTTTCCCATAGAGTAGATATGTTTTCTGTAGTTACATCTGAACATGAGCTCAGCCTTAAATATTTTCTTGCATTGGCAAGCTTTTGTGTGTGTGTGTTTGTTTGTTTAGTACAACCGCACAATAACTGAAATTATGTTGATTTTATTATTCTTGTTATTACTAGTAGTAGTAATAGTAGTAGTTACTTTGTTCAATATAAGAACATAGGAGCAAAAGTCTCTGCAGACTGAAGATATCTCTGTCCATTGTAGTGGTTTTACCCTGCTGTGCAGCTGGACTCCAACATAGCCATGCTCTCATTCCTCCTCTTCAAAATGAAAGGGGGAGAAAATACAATGGAAAGGGCTCAGAGATTGAGGTAAGGACAGGGAGATCCTTCAGCAATTATTATCACAAGCAAAACAGGTTCAGCGTAGGGAGATTAATATAATTTATTGCTTACCACTAGCAGACTAGAACAGTGAGAAACTAAAAGCAAACTAAGAGTTCCCCCCTCTTCCACAGTCTTCTATGTTCTCCCCTTGAGTGGCACAGGGGAAATGAGGGAATGGGGTCACTCCATGACACTTTGTCTTGGCCGCTACTTCACTGTCACTCTCCGCCCCTGCTCCACCTGGGGTCCCTCCCATGGGATGCCATCCTTCCTGAACTGATCATGAGTGGGCTTCCCACAGGCAGCAGCTCTTCAAGAACTGCCCCAGTACAGGTCTATAACATGGAGTCCATCCGTCAGGAGCAAACTGCTCCATGAAGATTCTTCTACAGTCCAAAGGGTGTTGTTGTGATGGGCAGACCTGAGAAGAGTTACTTAACTTATCAGTCACAACAGGACAGTTGGCCTTAAATCAACTTTTACTTATTAAACATGTACAGATGATTTGATTACCTAGCAGTTGATATACTGTTTTTGAAAAATGTGACAAAAATTATAATTATGAATTACCATCATCAAATATAATTGTACGTGATCATCTCTATCAAAGCATTGCAAGTTAATGTCTCATATTAACAGTTAATCACATACATTAAATGGGTCCATGATGCATTTTCATGAACTCTTTAATGTTCATTGGTAAAGAATACAAATTATGGAAGAGGAAGGAACTAAAGTAAAATAATTTTTGTTGTTAATTTCAAGATCAGAAACTGAAAAGCTGAAAGTGGTCAGGTCTTTTAAAGAGACATTAAATATTCATTTGACTGCAGAGATTTTTTCTAGATCGGATGCTATACAATACAAGGAAGAGTGCTTCAGAAGCTGTTAGAACAGTGAGGTGGGAATTTCAAAAATTATGTGGAAATAGTTTCAAGGGTAACAATTCATGAGACACTTCATGAAAGAACATGAAGTTATTAGTCACATAGAAATCTGTAACCTCAATAGGCAATTGTTATATCGTGTGTCTTTTTTTTACAGTCTTTGTAGCCAAGATTCAAAGATTAAATGGGGCAAGGACAAATTACTTTAAAAGTGGTAATTTCACAAGTGACTTCATTCTTTTGTCTTTAATTAGAAAACACCTCTTTATATATATATATAAATTATATAAGTATATACTTATACTACTAATATATATAGTATATATACTAGTATATACTAAGTATACTAGTATATACTAATATATACTAAGCATATACTTATATACTTTAGTATATAAGTATATTTAGTAATACATATACTTTAGTATATAAGTATATATATACTTATTTTAGTGAAAGAAAGATATATTTTTAAAAGCGAAATTTTTAGAATAGGATGACAAAAAATGTCAGTCTGTTTCACAGTGGATCAGAAATTGCAGTTAATCAGGGTGGACATGCTGGAGGAGGACAGATCTGTGCAGGTCTTGAGCTATGAAGAAGAATGATGTTTAGGCCTGGGCTGGTGCAACGGTAATCTCACCTAATGACTGTAATGTTAGTATGAAAGGATACTGGTTCTTTAGGAAGGACAGGCAGGGGAGATGAGGAGGGAGCATCATGCTCTATGAGCAGCCAGAGGGCATGGAGCTCTTCCTGGGGATGGATGAGGAGCTGACAGAGAGCATATGGGTCAGAACTAAGGGACGGCAGGGACTGGTGACATTATAGTGGGAGTCTGCTGCAGGCCACCTGATCCAGAAGACCAGGCAGATGAGGTACCCTAGACAGAAGCAGCTTCATGTTCACAAGCCAAGGTCCTCATGAGGGTCTTTAACCACCTGGATATCTATTGGAGGGACAGCACAGCAGAGCATAGGCAATCCAGGAGGTTTCTGGAATGCACTGATAATAACTTCCTTCTCCAAGTGATAAAGGAGACAATGAGGAGAAGTGCTGTGTTGGATCTTATTCTCACCATAAAAGAGGGGCTGGTGGGGAATGTGAAGCTCAAGGTCAGCCTTGATTTCATGTGACCATGAAATGGTGAGGTTTGGGATCTTGAGGGTAGTGAGGTGATTAAGGGTGACTACATGGTCTTAGAATTAAGGGGAAAGAAAATAAATTCCTGTTCTCTTCAACCCTGCTTGTTTGGAAGTGGTGAGAGAGGAGTAGATATGGATCAAAATTTACTGTATGGCTGGTGTTGCTGCCAGGGACTTGTCTTTTATGGCAATCAGTATTTCCTAACCACCAGAAACGAGCAAGTATTACAGATATTTTAGAGATGTAAGATGGGAACAGCAGGCCAGTTAGACTGACGTTAGCTCCTAGGAGGACTATGGGAAGAGTCCTCCTGAAGGTCATTTCCAGAGACATGGACAAGAAGGTGACTGGGAGAAACCAGCACAGATTTACTAAAGACAAATGCCTGGCCAATCTGGTTGACTTGCATTATGAGATGACTGGCTCAATGACAGAGAGAAGGTGTGGTTTACTTTTACTTTAATAAAGCTTTTAACAGGGTGTCTCATGGCATCCTTGTCACCAAACTGAGATGTGGGGTGGGTGGGTGGGTGGACTGTAAAGTAAGCGAAAGACTGTCTTGATTGAAGTGATAAAAAATATTGGTCAAAGGTTCAAAGTCTGACTGGCAGCCATGCATGAGAGGTATTTTTCAGGAGTTGATTCTGAGGTAGCTTCTATCTAATATATTCATCAACAGACAGAATGATGGACTAGAAGAAGAAAAAGAAGAAACACTCTTCTTCATATTCACAGATGACAACAAACTGGGAATAGCAATGGATATCCTGGAGGGACTTTGACAAGCTGAAGGAACAGGCTGCACAAAGCTCATGAAGATCAATGAAAACTAAGGTAATGCCCGTGGAGACTGACTGACTGAGGGAGCAGCTCTGCAGGGAGTCCTCAGGGACTATGACTGCTGAACACAACCATTTGTGCTGAACACATGCCATTTTAAGAGGTATGCCAAGTAAGACCAGGTATGAACTGGATTGTATCACAAGTATAAGCAGCCAGCAGGTCAAGAGAATAGATTATCAATATCCACTTAGCATTCATGAGGCTTCATCTGGAGTGCTGTGACCAGTTTTGGCACCCCTTCTCCAGTATTAGAGATATATATGCATTGACAAATTGGAGAATGTCTATCTGAGGTCCAATAAGGTAAAGGGGCCATATGCCTTAGACACAGGACAAACAAGGAAAGACTGAAAGACCCAAGTTTGTTTAAGCCAGAGGCAAGAAACCTAAAGGAAGTATAATTTCTGTTTTTTAATAACTTGATAGTGCTTATAGAGAAGGTAGCCTGAATTTTTTAAGATATACAGGAAAGAATAAAAGGGAAATTCAGAAGAAATTATGACTAGATATAAGCAAAAAAAATGCAAAATGAGGGTGGTTTACCGCTAGAACGGGTTTCCCAGAGAGACTGTGGGAATCTGCAGCTTTGGAAATATTCAAAAGTTAACTGGAAAAAAGCTCTGGGCAACATGATTTGACTTTAAAGCCATACCTGCTTTTAGCACAAAGTTGGACTAAACAATCTCTAAAAGTCCATTCCAACAAAAGTTCTGTATTCAATTTGTTTTAAAATACTGCTGGAAGTGAAGGATATTTTATATAGTTCTCCAATCTTGGAATGAAACTCATAGGCACAAATAATTAGTACTCCAATTAGGATGTCAGAACTTTCTGCATCTGAATCTCTCTATGATTTGCTGACTAGCATATAATGCTACGTGTATGAGAAAATCCTCTTATGTATGAAAGCTTCACTTAATGCAAATTTTTATGATCCCAATACAGAGAAACCATATGTAAGCAGATGATTCATGAGATTCAGGCTTCTGTTCCCTGTTTCAATCACTTCTGATTTATGAAAAGTAAACACTGGATCCAAACCCATCTTAGCTGTCAGTGGTCCTTGTGAGGCAGTAAATATCATGATTTTCAGACTGTTTAAATTTTTTTTTAAAACTGCTCAGCATGCAACTGCTTTTATAGTTACATGAGCCTTTAAAATGCACATTTCCTGAAAGGCAAGCAAGCGGGAATAATTACTATTCATTTTTTCCCCTCAGTGTAGAGAGTTAAATTGTACTCAACAGTTATTTCTCCCTAGTGCATGATACAGCAGAAATCCTTCCAGAGCAAATGTACTGCAATCACAGAGTTGGCTTCAACTGCAGAAACACTAAAAGAAGTAATGCAGATTAATGAATGGATGGTATAGATACACTTTGTCAGCATTGTTTGCTGCAAGGATCTCCTTTAGGTCTGGAAATGAAAACTTCCCCTGGAAGGTTTGTTTGCTCAGCCTGTGGTAGGTACTGAGGATCCATCCTTTTAAGTACTCTTTTTTTTTCCTTTAAGGATTCTTTTTTTTTTTTTTTTTCTTTTTTTTTTCTTCTCCCCACTCCATGGATTTCACAAAGATTGTGCTTTCTTTTTTGACATTAAAGGGATGGATTTTACAAATAGCAAAACACAAGTGCCAAAAGACTTCATCACTGTCAGCAAGAAGACTATAATGTTTTCTCAAGGATCAACCCACACATTCATCTGTCTTTAATAAAAGCAGATATGCCTAGCCATATCAGCTGACTTGCTGTGCTTGCCTTGGAGTAAGTATCACTTTTTTTTTTTTTTTTTTTTTTTTTTTTTTTTTTTTTTTTTCCCAGTGGGAGGGATTTCAAGATTTATGGGTGTGCTGAGAAAACATGGGAGGAATCTGGTCTGCCTGGAGGGCTGATGGGTCTCCGTGGAGTGAGAAATGTACTCAATGAAGTGCATTTATACATACTGTCCTTGGCTTGCTGTGTTGCTTTCCAAGTGTAAGCCTCACCCAGCCTCTTGAGAAACAATTAGTAGTTTTCTTCTCCATGTGATTTGTTATGGGAACAGAAATGTTGAGGCTTGTTGCAGACACATAAGTCATTCTATTTATGAAAGTTGCTCTGAAAAAAAGGATTGTGGGAAATTAGAGATCTTAAAGCCGTGAAACACATATATCACAGAATCACAGAATCACAGAATTGTAGGGGTTGGAATGCACCTCAAGAGATCATCGAGTCCAACCCCCCTGCCAAAGCAGGTTTCTTAGAGGAGGAATTTCATATTCATATAGTGTGAAATTGAGGTAGAGCATTAAAGAAAAGTTCTACATCATTTTATAGAAAATTATTGAGAAATATAAAAAGAAAAGGGCACCTTGCAATAGCCTAGACTGAGTAGGCACAAAAATAAATAAATAAAGTTCAAAAGTTGTTACCAATAGTGTGATACAATCAAAAAAAGAAAAACACTTCACTGCATGACAAATAAATAGTTCTGTATAATATACACAATTAAACTGGTAACTACAATCACTATATACTAGGCTAACCTCATTCCTGGAATGGAACTATGAAGTGATTGTAGGTTCTAGGGTAGAGATTGTAATGACATTTTTGGTCCCACCATACATTCATCTTGCCCTGTGTTCTCAGTAATCTGGTAATTAGTACATTTATTTAAGACATATATGACATATATTCAAATGTATTCTATTCATATATATGAATATATATATATATATATTATGATATATATGATCATATATATATATTGATTTATATAATTTATTCTATTCATATATTCATATTCTATTCTATTTATATTTATTTAATCCTTGAGACCCCAACCTTCTGCACTAGCTTAGAACGTAGCCTAACTTCAGTTTCTCATCTAAACTATCCTATGTTTACATAAAATATCAAGGAAGAAAGCCTTGTGGCTAACATCACAACCATGATTACAGATCCTATATTTTTCCCATTTAAAGATTTTTCACCTGACTTCCTCTGCTTAAGTGCTCCAGTCTTTATAGGTGTATACGTAAAAAGAAGATATTTTCACATATTTTGCACGTTTGATGAAAACACCTGCCTTGGAGATTTTGGAGAGGCTGAAGGTCAGATAAGAACAGCTAAAATCAGTTGTGGGTATAAAGCAACTCACTGCTATTAATAGCTTGTTAGGTAGGTTTAGGTTTATTAAGGCTGAACCATCAGCTTCTAGTGAAATTTATTAAGGATTAGATAGGAAACTGGGAATTCTGATGTTTACAGAATTGAAGATCACAGATGACACCTCTATGACTAATAGCAGAAGTGGCAGGTAGGGGATTAGGAAATTTGGGTTTCTGGAAACATAACTAGGAGATTTGGGATCAAACAATCCCAATGAACTGGGATCAGGCCTAGGCACACAGCTGAAACAGTTTAGTCTAGTATTGGCTATACTGCAATAGCATTTAAAATGCTTGATAGCACATAACACAGGTTTTGTGAACACAGAACACATGCTAATGGGCATATTTAATTCTATATGTGTTAGCATAGAAAACAAATTGGATTACAACATTAATTACAACTCCTCTCCCACCTAAATTAGTCTTCTTTAATCTGCATTTCTTCTGTTGTTCTTTCCTTTCTAAATGTGTTGCTGGATGCCTACCTGCAATTGCCCTCCTACCTAATCTCCAGCTGTAAAGTTCATGTTTAACACTTCATTTTGTAGCTTTAATTTATTGTCTTGCTGGGAGTACTGTAATTAAACAGCACATAGGATAAACTCATAAGCTATTATCTTCCTCAGTATGTTTTTATATAGTCCAGACTTTAAATTGTATTAGTTTCTGGCCAAAATGAATTAAGCACCATTTCCACTAAGGCTACTACTAAATAAAGAAGTTGAGGGGAAAAAAATAAAAATGTATATATATATACATATATATAAAATATAAAACTTTATGGAAAATGAGTTTAGCTAACTCTTTGTTATCAAAAACTGATATTCAGTGTTGGTGCAAAGGAAAGTAAATTTTTTAATCTAAGCATTGTATATGATATTCCCAGAAGTCAGTGACACAGTGGCCAACCAATGTGAGGTTCATAAAAGATCAGGGAGTCTCTTTACAAGTTGGGTAAACTGCACAGGTTGCAACCTAAAGTCTGCTTACACCAGCTGCATTAGTGAACTCAAATTTTAATCCAAATAACTAAGTTAATTTGCGTATATTACTGTGGAACAATACTTTGCATTTGGATCAGTGACAGTGCACTGAGAAAGCACTGCTCAGATCTGTCTGAGAAATGAACGTAGCCAAACCTGTATGAGAGCCAACAACAGCTGTAGGTCCTTCGTGCTTGTATAAAATGTAGTAACATATATAAAATGTCTATACCTATACATCCAGCAGAAGTTGATTTAAGAATCCCTTGATAAAGCTACAGGACAGGTTCTTGTACACATCTCCAGACTGGATTGGCATCTGTCAGGGAAAATACTGACCTTCAAGAAACATCCCACAGGAGTGGGATAAGCAAGGAAAGAGCTGGATGTTTCATGCAGAAGAATTTGAGGATTGCTTGTTCATAAGTACTTGTAGTACTCAGTTTTCTAATCAATTATATTGTAGCATTCTTTTATTTTTGTTATTCTTGGCCAGACAATATTTGCATAATTTTGAAGGGTGTACTGACACTGGTCTTCAACTGCCTATGAGTGGTAACAAAAGGTCTGCTGGTCATGGTAGCATGTTTCTGATTTGGATTACACCAGTGACAGCTGAGAACTCCAGCGTGCTTTGCCATATATACAAAAGCAAATAGGTTGTCGAGTTTCAATTCCTTCCATATAAAAAGGGCCAGCAATTTACTGACAAGCTAAGGGAGGTGACTCAAACAAAACATAGATGCCAGATGCACAGTCACAGACCAGGGCTCTGACCACCACTCAGGGAAAAGCAGAGACTAGAAGCCTTCAGTACTTCAGCAGCCAAGAGTACTTCCTCAGCTGGTTTAGAAATATAATTTTTTTCAAGCCCATGATAATAACATATGATGTCAACCCATATATGATGTCATCCATGCCTTGATAGTTTATTCTAGACAGTAGGAAAATGGTCAGAGATGGTCAGAGACGGTCACATAGGTACAGAAAATAGTGAATGGAAAAAAAAAAAACCTGCCAACTACTATCTATCAGCTCTCAGGTTCAACAGGAGGAAGCACTATTTGCCAGGTTTACCCAAATTAATCATCATCTAGTGTTATGCTTTCAAATAGTGCCTTGTTGCACATTCTGATTATTTTACTCTTCTCTTTTTGAGGAACAAAACAAAACAAAACAAAAACATAACAAAAACAAAACAAACAAAAAACATTAAATCTAGTCCCTACAGAAGTGTAATTTCCTTGGACACCTGACACAAAGCAATATTAGTCCCAAGATTTGTCAGACTAAAAAGTCACAAAATATTCCAATGATTCTTTTAGTCGTCTCCATTATAACCCTGTTGCTCCTAATAAAGTATTTCATTCCATAAAGGATTGTGAAGATGTGTACAAAGAGATCTATCTTTGCCAAAGATCTCAGCTTAAATAGACAAGGAAGGAGAAGGCAGAAATGCTCTTCCAACAGATTTGAACATTTTAGGTCATCTGGTTTGAACTCTTCTATGATTCCGGGCAAGGAAACTTCCCCACGCCTCATGGTGGAATGAAAATGTTGAGGTCCTGACTAAAACACACTGCATGGGAAGGCATCCAGTCTGTATATGAAGCAATCGAGTTCCATTACTTATTTACATTCACTTTTGCTCTCCTACAAAGGAGAGTCCATCCTACAAAGAAGGAGTGAAGGAGTTCATTTAAGAACTTAAAAAAAAAAAAAGTGAAGGGGAGGAGGAAGAGGGAATGCATACAGACATGACTAAATCTGTTGAGATTTAAAAAATGGTTAATTCCTTGGGGTGAATGGACATTAATTTCTCTCCCTGCAAAGGTCAGTATAGAGACCAATTCAAATTTTGCAAATCCTTTTATGAATAAATCTCCAAAACACAAGAAGTCTGATCAACTGTTATACAAAGCAAGACACAACACCTTGTCACAGACAGGAAAATTCAAAGATCATCCTAGATAAAAGGAAGATGCTTGCTGATTTTCATGGGCTTTGGATCAGTTGCTGGATTTTGAATTGGCTACTGAGCATTCAAGCATGAAGGAGGCAGCAGATTTTTCAGAGGCACACAGAGAACGGAAGGGCTGAGATCAATCTTTTCATGCCCACATCTCTCAAAAACCCTTGTAATTGAGTATGCCAGTGCAAGCACTGTAAAAACAAGTCCATTAGCAGACTATTATCCATCCACATGTAGTAGATAATGTATACATCAAATCCTCTTTATTTTGCAATCTCAGGAGGTAGAGAAAGAAATAAATTACTTTGGATTTTTTTTTTCTCTGAAAGGAAATCTCCTTACAGAACATTTCACATTTCAAATTTACATGATTTCTTTTCCCTCTTCCCCCCTCCTTTTTTTTTTTTTTTTTTTAATCGAACATATTCATCTTGTTGGTGAGTGTTTAGAGAACAAGTAAGATCCAACTAGTCTGACATTTAAAACCAAATGTCTCAAGGTAGGCATAAGAACAGCTGTCAGTAAGAATTAGCAGGAGCCAGAACTTGAGACAAGATTGGTATTTGACAGTCTTCATGAATACTACATTTCACACTGAAGATGTTACCTTTCAAACTTCAGGTTTCCTTTTTCTTTTTAAGCAATGTCTGGCCTCATTCACCCTTTTAATGTTATGAAATGGTACAATATTTTATACATGACAAGCACAAGGGAAGAACCCTATTATCATTCTCCTGTGTATGTGGTGTAACATGAATTAATGTAAGGAGGGAAATATTCATCCATTTCATGAAGACAGCTGAAACATTTGCTGCCAAAATTCCTTGCCTGTCATTTATTACTGACATTGAGAGTATTTTTTACATACTTGTGAAGGAGCTTTCCAAAAACCATTGAAGTTTATGAATTGCTTACAAAATTGCAGCTGATAAAGTTGAATGTTCTATACGTTGCAGGGCTAATGTTGTGCTGTGTTTTTGGAAGTACACTTCTGTACATTTAAATTGCCTTATGTGGCAATTTAGATCTGTCCATAATGTTTTACATGTTCGATGACATTTTACGGGTTCTATTATTGCATTGAGCAATTTGGTTAGTACATGTTTATGTCACCTGCAGAGCAATTCAGCTCAGAAGGGGGAAAATCGTTGATATTAATCAAGCTTTCCAAAGTTCTTTTGTAAGAAGCGTAAATATTCTGCAGATAGATAATACAACCTACTGTTAAAGTATAGGAGAAAACTTCTCAGTATGCCTTATAATTAGCATATTCATGGTGATATTTAATTCTGCAGTGCACTAAACTATTTAAACAAATTTTCTGTAAAAAAAAAATAAATAGGGAAACTGAGGGTCTTCTTAGTTTCCCTATGGTTCTTTGGTAGTCTGTAGAATTAAGGTTATTCCAAAGAAGTTGCTGAAATAAACCTAAAATAGTGAGAACACTGACTCTATAGCGTGTTCAGTGTCTCATTAATTTATTTTGAATTTCTGTTAAGTGACTAAATATTTTAGAAAACCTAAAATGAAAACCACAGTTAAATTAAATCTTTTTATCTGCAGATGTTGATTTAGACTGTGATAATTGTGCAATTTGACAATTTGACTCGTATCTGAGTGCTTTTTAGGTTCAAGGCAGTGATTCTTGCAGTCAACGCCAGAGTGAGAGAGACATGCTGTGTACTAATGAAAGTAGGACCTTTCCCTAATCCTGAAGGACAAGTGCATGGCTTATTTCCATCTAGTGAAACTCTCTTCCCTGAAAATAGCTGTCTCCACCTCTGCTGGACACTGAACTGTTCCTGGGCACTGTTTGAAAGAGTGACAATTATCATAAACTAGACCTATGTGGTGAGTGTGCTGTTAATTGAACACTAAAGGTGATTATGGTTCTTCTAAAGTTATTGGATTAAAAGAGGTTATCCACATTCATAATATTTTCTATATTTTGATCATAAACACATTCTAAATATTTTTTCATGAGTGTGTGCCTGGCTGTAAAAATGCAGTCTGTAGATGTTATGCATGTGAATGAAAATAAAAATAAAATGCAAAACTATAAACCTCTAACTCTTTATTTCATTTTTTTCCTCCATTTCTTTTTTCCTGTTTCCTAAACACTACACAGGCCTACAGCTTTAATGAGTTTTCAGTGGGTAAGAGCTAGACAATCACAGTAAAGCCAGAGAACTACATGGATTTTTTTGGATGTGATGTAGTAGATTTCTTACTCTTTTTCCAAAGTATCTCAGAGCATGTAGTGCTACACCATCTGTGACTTCTACACACAGACCACAAGGGAGCACAGACACAGAAAGCTATGTATGCACATCCCCAAATACTTCCAAATATATCCATCTTTGTTAGCAGATTGATCTTTACACCTGTTTTCTCCTTCACTTTTTTATTCTGGCCCAATTTCTACCAGATGAAAAAGACTATTGAGATTGGCTCTTTCTCATTTCTATAATTTTTCACTTTTTTTTTTTTTTTTTTTTTTTTAATGCTCATTGACAGCAATGTGCTGTCATGATTTTTTTTTTTATTTTTTATTTTTTTGTATGTGCTCATATGATTTATTTTTATTTTTTTTCAAATTCCATTGAGGGAGGATGGGAAAGTTGGGTTTCAGTGAGTGCAAGGAGTGCTACTGTAGTGATAATACCATAGTGAAGAGGCCACATAGGTATTTTTTAAAATAAATTTTAATTTTCCTATGTCATTGTTGTGGTTTAACCCAGCAGGTAGCTAAGCACCACACAGTCATTTGCTCACACACCCTTTCCCTGGAGGGATGGGGGACAGAATCAGAAATAAAAAAAAAAAAAAAAAAGGTAAAATCTAATGGGTTAAGATAAAGAATGTTTAATAGGATAGAAAAGGAAGGGATAAGAGTACTAGTAAAAATAATAATAATAAACTCTTGCACAGTGTAATTGCTTACCACCCACTGTCCAGTGCCCATCGTACTGCTGCCCCTGCTGCCCCCACCCTGGCCAACCACCACAGTTTTATTGTTCAGCCTGACATCCCATAGCATGGGACATCCCTGTGTCCAGTTGGGGTCAGCTGTCCTGGCTGTATTCCCACCCAGTTCCTGATGCACCCCCAGCCTCCTTGCTGGCAGGGCAATGTGGGAAGCTGAAAAGTCCTTGGCTCTGTGTGAGCACTGCTCTGCAACATCAGTATGTTATCAGCATTATGCTCATCCTAAATCCAAAACACAGCACCATACCAGCTGCAAGGAAGAAAATTAACTCTATCCCAGCTGAAACTAGGGCAGTCATTTAACAGAAACTCATATCTAATGCAGCAGTGGTAAAGCATGAGTCTGTCTTAGTGAAACCTAATATCTACCAATTGACACAGTTCAGCTCAGCCATTGAATGTGTCACCTGTCTGAAGCATGACTAATGCACAGCCTCAAAGTTCAGTAAAGGCTGAAATGTGTAGCTAAAACGAGATCTGGATTATTTTGCTGAATAAGCCTGTTATGACAGGTCAGTCAACAGAAAATCTGTTTTACACATTTTTTATTTTTTATTTTTAAAAAAGCTTTAAAACAAAACAAAACAAATTCATTCAATATTTGTAACAGATTTATTGGGGTGCCATGCTTAGCTGTGAAATAATAAAAAGGATAAACTATAACCTCTAAAAGATAAAAATGATAAACTATAACCTCTTTGTACCTTAAAATACCTTCTGGAATTATAGCATAAATATCAAACTTCACATTTCCAAAGATACTGTTTTCTAGTTTTTGTGGCAGTAATATCATAATATTAAAAGTTAAGATGTTCTTACTTCCTTTTTCAAGCCAGCTCTAGAGAGTAATTTCTGCTTCCACCTAACATTTATCTTCCTCTTAAGCTGTACCATGACAAAAGTTTTGGTAGAGTTTTGGAAGACGTTTTATCTAGGATCGCTAAAACCTCAGAGTTAAACTTCCAGGAAAAATAGGAGGAGAAGTTGAGGACTGTATTAAGTTGGCTTTGCACACTAGCTGCTCTCTCTTGAAAGTATACATTTGGCCGAATAAATAAGGTAAGTACATGTTACACAGATAATGCTTTAAGGCTGATTAAGGAGAACTAGTACTTTTAAGAACATTTAAGGCATTAAAGTAGCCACATGTTCTTAATATCAAAGTCTGTGTAAATGGGGGAAGGGACAGAATTTCTGAGAATCAAAAGAAATAAAAGATTTATAGAAAAAGATTTATAGAAACACTGCTTCCCATTCTTTTTTTTGGCAGTTTGGCTTTTTTTTTTTTGGGTCATATGCTTCCATAAAGTTGAAAGATGTACAGAAATATTCTCACATACAAAAATCTAAATAAACTATGTTATTTTCCCAACTGTGAGTGTTTTTCAAGGTGAAATTGATATGCTTATACATTTTCAATATGAAAATGAAATGAACTGTAAACATATGCTTTACTGAGTGCAGCATAAGCATAATTTCTACAGTAATTTCTGATAAGAATATACATCAGTGCATATTTAAGATCACTGTGGATTCAAATATTTAAGTAACCCTCTGGGAAAGGTCATGGATTTCCAAAATAAAAATCCAATCCAGACCTCCCTGTCATGCTCACAGCAACAACAAATGCCTCTCAATAGCAGGTTTGGTTCTCCCCTGCCCCCCTCTCCCTCCCTCCTCCCAGTCGGTTTAGTGATTTACTAGAAACTAAATAACATCATGGTTATTATGTAAGGACTTTTGTTCTTCTACCCTTCCACAGTCAAATGGCTGGGAGTGAGGAGGCCTGGTTTTATCACTTTGTATCCAGCTTTCTGAGCACTGATGACTCCTGCAGCACTTTGGCCTCATCCTGAGCACTGCTGGTTGCTATGGAAGCAGCAGAGTGCAGCACTGTGAAGGACTGGGAGATGCTGGGGAGATTGTTCATCACTTGGTACAGACATAACAGTGCTGTCACGTAAAGCTATACCATGTAAAATTTTATTTGTGCTGAATATACATGTATATCCTTTGATCTCTAGAAGCTGCAACCTTTTTCTTCCTGTGAAGGTGTGCAGGAAGAATAGATTTCGTACATCTGGATCCATTTCCCTACGAGCTTCATTGTTCCATACACTTGTTTTATTTTGTACATAGTAGGACATTACTTCTCTATATGCTTTGCTATGTTTGCCAGTGGGAGGTAAGAGAAAGGAAAAGGTGTGTGAGGCAGATACCCACCTGCTGTACCCAGTTCAGTGGGAGGGCAACCCAAGAGAGAGACTTGCCAACATCCTGCCCTGGGAGGCTGCTTCAGCTCAGATGCTGCAGTGTTTCAGAGCAGGAGAGACCAAGACAACACTAATGCTTTATCATGGTGACAAGGCGCTTTGCAAAGGTCAGATCTTGAAGGAAACCAAATTTGCTGCAGCCTAGTCCTCTAGCAAATATCCTAAACTCATTTCTCCAAAAGAATCACACAGAATCACAGAATTTCTAGGTTGGAAGAGACCTCAAGATCATCGAGTCCAACCTCTGACCTAACACTAACAGTCCCCACTAAACCATATCCCTAAGCTCTACATCTAAACGTCTTTTAAAGACTTCCAGGGATGGTGACTCCACCGCTTCCCCAGACAGCCCGTTCCAATGTCTAACAACCCTTTCAGTAAAGAAGTTCTTCCTAACATCTAACCTAAAACTCCCCTGGCGCAACTTAAGTCCATTGCCCCTCGTCCTGTCACCAGGCACGTGGGAGAACAGGCCAACCCCCACCTCACTACAGCCTCCTTTAAGAAGATCAGCAATAGTTTGAATCTGTTAAAGAATATCTCCTAATAACCTGCACATATTAAAAGATAAATTATTTTCTTAACATCACAGGTATGATTCAGTTCACAGAACAAAATGATCAGATAGAAGTGTCTATATGTAAGGTAGGTATCAAAGCTATATTAACTGAAGATCTCACGTATATTCTCTTTCCAAATAAAAACAAAAATAATCTAAAATATAAAGCAGTATTCTGCTATTGATTCTTGTATATAGAGTTTCAATAGAAATTTTGATAAGTATTTAGGTTATGACTGTTTCTGGAGAAGCTGGAAAAAGCACCTTCTCAACTGGAACCAGAATATCACATTTCTCGAGTGTGATCCCACTTTACTCAGATGTCTTTTAGGGATGGGATAGCTACTCCCTGAAGGACCCTGTCTCACATCCGTGATTACATACATACATGTATGAATCATGAAGGCTGGTGTCAACAGGAGACTTATTTTTATTGTAAATTAACTTGAGTGCAAGCTTTGTAGTACTTTGTAGTATCAAGACAGAAAACATTATATTATCAACTTTGCCAGTCTTAGGTGTGAAAAGCTGTTTTGTTTAAGTTCTTATGCAGAGTTTACTAGCTTATACCATGGGAGGAAACGCAACAATGAGTTCATTATGGCTAAGAAATAACATTATGCCATAGTTGTACATCTATATAATAGTAGTCAGAAAGACTGGAAAATAAGCGACATTTTGGTTTGCAGGTGAGTAAAATCATTTGCATGGAATCAATAATTCATTTCTACCCGTTCTCCTTTTGCCTACTTAATTCCCCATCATTTGTGTCAAAATAGTTACTTCTGTGGAATGGGGGTGATTTACAGCTGACAAATTCCTCTTAGAGCACCCACTACATAACAAGATTTCACAGGGAGTCATTCACATAATAACCTGGCATAAAGCCAGAACAGTTGGAATCTCTGGTTCTTGTTGAAAATTGGATTGGATTACTTCATAGTTTTTCTTTCTAGCTTTCTGAATGGACTTCCAGCAGAAAGGAAATCTGGAATTGCTTCAGCTTTCAATATCTAAATGCTTCCCAAAATAAAAAGGACATCTGTTTGTGGCATATCCTCTTACAGTATTTTATTTTATTTAATTTTTATTTTATTTTATTTTATTTTATTTTATTTTATTTTATTTTATTGCAACACTTGCATGTAGAAGAGCTCTCTGTTACTCATACATTTAATCTATTTTTTTGGAGTTGTGACACAGCATGTGATTAGGAAAAAAAAAATATATATATATATATATATATATTGCTTGGATGGAAAATGTGAAAGTTTGGCAAAGTATATTTTCTGTACTTTCTCTTTTAGAAGATTACGATTTCATGTAATCTCACACCCTTGGGCAGATGTTATCTGTTTTCCTGTCCAGAACTTCAGGCTATAACCAACAGGAGACAAAAAAAGGAGGCAGAGGAAACTTTGAGACCACAATGCTTTCTTAATGCACTTTAAAAAAGAATGCAGCAGAAGGGCCATTTATGCACTAGTTAAAATACTGGAAAAAATGATTATGAAAATGTATATTTGATTTTTTTTAAGAAAATTGATGAAAAATATCCACATACATTAAAAGACTGTAACATTTAATTTTTGCCTTCTCTATTGAATTATTATTGAGACATATATATTTATAAAATATACACAAATTGATTGTATTAAGTGAATAAGTGAATCTATTTTCCTGTGTGTATGCTTGCCTTTAACATACATCCTTAATATATATGGAAAAAAAAATAATTTTTTATGCTTTCTCATATACCTCCTTCTATATGTAGTGAGTTAAGGATGAATTTTTGTCAAGACTTTTTTAGAAGATCAAATCTGTAAGTAGAGAAAAGAAAAAAAAAATCTTCTTAAACACCAGTTGAATCATTACCTTTCAAAGGATATGAAGAAAGGCACAATAAATAAATGAATAAAAGTTGATTTGGAGAAATATTAACAAAGGAAGACAGCAATTTTATGAAAGAGCCTACTAGGTAAGGAACTTGCTAAGGGGAAGTTTAATAATCAGTTCTTCCTCCTGAAAGAGGCATACATGTATACAACCATAAAAATATCCTATATATATATATAAAGGCCCAAATTATTAAGAGAGGGACCACATAAATTATTAAGGACCACATACAATATTTATCTGAGTATTTCTATTTGATGTTGTTCATCTTGTGTGAACAATTAAGCCTTTTACATAACCCAACATAAACCTTTTACATAACCCAATACACAATTAACACCCCATTTTCTCAAGAAAGCTCCAACAGAAGGAAGAGGAGGCCTAAAATAAATAAATAAATAAATAAATAAATAAAAATAATTCCAAATTTACTGATTGCATCAGTAAAGTGACACTTAAAGGCACATTTCCTTCTCCAAAAGTTTATAATGAGTTATTTACTCTCTCATTTAATTAAAATTTAAATATTTTGTACAGCATGGAACAGCTCCCATTGGAAGGACAAGGAAGAGTTTTCCTGTTATGGTGAAGGAGACATGAATCTATATTATTTTAGTCAGAGTGAATGAATCTGAGTCTTCCAGTGCCAGAATGATTGCCCACTTGTATTGAACAGTATGATGAACATCTGTCTGGATTTTTTCTTTACTGCTGATTCTAACTTATTTAGCAGTGAATTAAATCGGCATTTAAAAATACACCGAGAGCAAATATATTATTTTCCATTAAATATACTTTTATTGCAACTTTTCACACATTTTACCAAAAAGTGAATTAATTAAACAATTTCAAATTACTGTACGAGTGGTTATCATCAGCACTATTCTTTATGACTTCAGTTGATTCTTGAAGGAGAAATGGGAGAAATGTCACCTTACCTACATGTATTAACATCATGATTATGATCCACTGAAACGTGGCCTGTGGTATGCAATTTATAAAAAAAAAATAAAAAAAAAATACACAAACAAAAAAACTAATCCTAAAACCCTTACTGTTACTTTCCACAATGATTTAAATATTTTTCTTTTGACACCACCATTTAAAACTAAAGTTTGTGTTTTTTTTTTTTTTCTAGAGTTCGTCTGTCTCTGTTCGTCTGTCTCAATTATGAAACATACGTAGCTGAAAGAAGTCTTCTGATCTTAACAAATACAGTGAAACACTTTATCTATAAATCAAAAGATATGTTCCTTCCATTCAGAAATAACCCGTGTTTAAGCAGTCTGTTAGTTCATTCAGCATTAGCTTATTGCTTACAATCTGATACCAGACCATACAGCAAAAATGAATATGTGCATTCATCAGTCTTGTCTCTTTTTTTCATTTAGATAGTTGAAAAAATATTTTTATTTTATTTTATTTTATTTTATTTTATTTTATTTTATTTTATTTTATTTTATTTTATTTTATTTTATTTTATTTTATTTTATTTTATTTTATTTTCCAGTGATATTAATATGTCATGACTCTTAAGGACTATTGATTTTAAATACATGTATGGCCTTTTTAAGAGTCCAAAGATAACAGAAAAGAAAAATGAAAAAGCATGGCAGTTTTCAATGGCAGTTTTCATCATGTGAATCAGTAGACTTTAGCTGAAACACTATTTTATCCTGAATATTTTACTTAGATTGAAAGTTGATGAAAGTTGTTGTTGTTGTTGTTTCACTTAAAAAGGAATTACAGTGAGGTGTAAAGAGGAATTACAGTGAGGAGCATTGTTTAGATGCATAGAGATGTTTTTGAAAAAATATTGTTTCATTATTCTGTGATTCAAAACCTACCTGTAAAAGTCCAGTTAAATCTTTATTAAAATTTTAATTTACTCTGTTTTCAAAAGCATGTATAACTTCTGTAATATGAACAATCTAAAATAAACTATAGTTTGTTCTGGCTCCATTAAGTTCTGTTTTTATTTTCTACTTTAATTTCATGAACACACAGTCAATATGCTTTATTCAAAGATTTAATATTTGTCCTTATTTTTGATGAACAAACTGTTTTATGAGCTACTACATAAACATAAATTGATACATCCTAAATTTCAGAAATCAAAGCAAGCTACGGAAATGTTCATTTCAATACCAAGAACTACCAAGCATTCTTTGGAACTGCAAAACCTCCTTTGAGGCCCAAGGGGTCACTTTCATGGTGAAGTCAGTTGATATTTTGTTCTGGATTTCAGCTGATGTATGAGTACGCTGTAAAAAAGCTTATAGTGAAATAAGTTTCACACTCATTCCCTTTTCAATGCAGTGAACAATGAGTATGTGAGTTTAGGTGAAGAGGTGTCTTTAGTTTTTCTATCAAACATATTTGTAAACCTGTATGTATTACTACATAAGATTTATTCCAGCCATAGCTTAACTATTAAGACTACATGTACATGTGCTTCAAGCCTGTGTGAAAGCCAGTATCATTTGCTTTTTTTTTTTTTTTCTTAAAAAGAATGTTTATTATTCTTTCTAATCTTTAATAACTATTATAAGAATAAGATGAAATGAATAAAGGCATCCATGAACAGTCAAAGCATCACTGAAATTAAGAAATCCTAATAAGAACACTCAATAAAATAATCATATGTTTATTGATCACAGTAGCAATAGTAATAATAATGAAATATGATCCAATAATAAAGTACACCAAAAGAAAATGTAGCCCTTAAAATGAAAAAAAAATAAAAATAAAAAATAATAATCTCTCTCTTTTCTTTCACTTTCATATCTCAAATATTCCATTTAAACAATATAACAGCAAGATAAATTGTGTAGTTTGGATGATATTGTAAGAATTTAGCTATAAGCATGAGATGATAAACAATGTAGTAATTGCATTTTCACATGGGAAAATTGTAATACATATTATTAGATTTATTATGCAATACAGTGATGAAATTCTTGCCTCATTAAAATAAGTAGACTATTTGCCAGTGACTTCAGGAGAGCCACAGTTTCAGCCCACATCCTCCGCTCATAATTCAGCATGTCTCCACTGAGTTCATTGATTCCAAGCCAAATCTCACACGCTAAAATTCCCAGGCACTATTTTCTTACATAACTTCCAAATGCAAGGGAAAATAGCCTCAAACTATCACATAGCAGGTTAGTTCCTCATATATTTAACAGGAGGGGGATGTGACTCTTTAAGGCATGCATCATCCACACAGACACATACTGAGGATGTCCTTAATTACTCCTTGGTAAATTAACTACCTTACACTTTATTTCATGAATTCTAATGATTTAAGAAAGGTTGGACTTGAACAATTCTTTGAATTCCATCCAGGAAAACACAGGGTATACAGAAAATAATGTTTACACCAGTTTAGGGGCCCTTGTCCCTGCCAGCCTGAAGTGAATTAGTGGTCCCTTTCTCAGATGTGAGGGTACACTTTATTGTAGAAGTTGTCCTCCACATGAAAATTAACACTACAACCCTGAGTACAATATTACATGAGTTTATTACAGAGGTGGAGGGATATAATTCTAGCTGGTTTGGCTGAATTCCAGCGTGAATAACTTCATTCTGCCTACATAAGAGATTCTCCAATAATTTCATGACTAATGTCTTGTTTCCTGCATCTGAAATTTTCTGGGTAATGGCTATTCTTCAATGTATTGTTGTATGAAGTATTTGGATCTCATTGCTGACAGAAGATACTGCAGGAATGTACATACTGAAGTTCAGATATGAAGCTATCAAGTTCTGACTTTTTTTTTTCCTTTGTTTTTGTTTAAGTTTGTTCTTACCTCTCCCAGTTTTTAACTTCTTGATAAACTCTTGCTGGCAGCTATTTCATTTTACTTCCATCTGGCAGATCAAACAAACACCTTCTTTGAGAGGTGATGCTAATGTGTAAGCAGACCAGAAGGTGTGTTATGTAGCAACCCAGCCAGCTTCTCTCTGCATTTCTCTCTGCTCTCCCAGATGCTTATTAAAATTGCATTCCTAAGAATGGTTGGACAGGTAATCCAACCTTCAACCTCTCACATTACAACAATTTATAATGTTTTGTGCAAAATAATCTGTCGTTCTCAGATGTAGTTTGTATGTAGTAGATGAATAATGTAGTTTCCCAGAATGTTGATCTATCTCATCCTGAAAATAGGAAACACTGGTTTTGTTCTTCTTTTCTCTAGCCTAGTGGACGGAAATTTATTTTCAAAAAAAAAATTGTTTTCTACATAGAAAAAGTTGATCAGTAGTTATACTAATCAAAATTCATAATTAGCTCAACCAGCCTGCTCAAAAGAAAGTTCTGCCATCTAAATAATGTGTGCTTTCTGTTAGGGTCTGCATGGCAAGAGTGAGCTAACTTCCTTTTGACACCAGCAGAATAAGTCTCTGGTCTTTATGTGGAACAGAGACCATTATTTTTGCTGTTTTTCAGGGATGTTAGGTAGGAAAGGTTATACTCAAGATCAGGCCATTTGATGGTTACTGTTCTTGTAAGAAATGTGCTTCATCTAATGTCATTGTAGATTTTGTTTTAACAGGACCTATGCTTCATTCAGGAGACAGGACAAGCATGCACAGGACAAAATTAAAGTTGCCTGTGCGGGACTTAACATAGCATATCTAGAGTTTAAAGTAAGTTATCTGTGCACCAAGTGAGCTGAATCTTGTTGAAATGCAATCATGTCATCTAAGTAATATTATTTTAATGTAGATGTAGCTTTTTTTTTTTTTTTTAAGCCTATTAGCTATACATCCTACTGAATTATATGAATGTGTGCTCAAGGACAATAAATTACAGAGCCCATCCAATCATAATATCCATCTAGTAAAGCACACTTTTTAATGTACATTTAACAAAATAATGATTTGAACAGCTGACTATTTCATTTTCACCAGACAGACTGATATGTCCATATTTCTTATAAATAAGAAAAGGCTCTAGCTGCAGGAGGTAAATGTACATCTCTTCAAGAGGAGTGATTTGTTCTGAATGCAATTCTTCTCTGGGATGCTCAGAGACTGGCAGTTTGACCTACTGTACATTGTTTCCTCTGCAGCATTTTGCTAGCTTCATATGTTTTAATTTCAGGGCTAAAGTCTTTCAATGTTCTTTTTATTGGAAGTAGTGGAGCACTAATGAACCAGTGTTCAAGCCAAGAGACAATGAGACACAGTTATACTTTATCTTT
Source organism: Anas platyrhynchos (assembly GCF_047663525.1). Taxonomy (NCBI): domain Eukaryota; kingdom Metazoa; phylum Chordata; class Aves; order Anseriformes; family Anatidae; genus Anas; species Anas platyrhynchos. The sequence goes on along the minus strand of NC_092588.1, from coordinate 146,767,962 downwards.
GCAAAGATATTGCTACAGGCCAAACAAGTGATTTACTAATACCTTGACATTTCCTGTTAATTGTCTGTTTTAAAAGGTGTTTTATAGATACCGTTTAGAAGAAAAACAGTTCTTTTTCTTTCTAAATGAAGCCATTGGCTCCAGTGTTATATCACTCACTAGTTATGAATGCACAGCAACTGTGATACATAGCCTAGTCAGAGTTGTTATTTGACCACTACTAACAGGACAGGTGTGCCCTTGGCCCTTCTGTTTTATTATGAGCTTGTTTCATTCTCTTTCTCTCTCTTCCCTCTTGCCCTCCTCCCCCAAGTGTCTGTTACTCACCAGGTGCCCATTAATCATGTCTCCTGTCCTGCAAAGATACAGATAGGAGCGCAGAGCCAGGCAGCTGTTGCAAAATAAATACTCTGTGAGTGGACATGAACCCAGCAGACTGCAAGGGTCAAACATCCTAACTTAGAATGGCCCACAGAGCCCAGCAACTACATTGGAAAATAATAAATAAATAAATAAATAAATAATAATAAAAAAGTGGAGGAACAATGAAGACAGGAGTACTGCATATGAGGACTGAGATGAACAGCCACTTCTCTAATAAGTGTCTATTACTCTGCAACTTATTTGAAATGGATGAATGAAGGTTATATCATCACAACACAGTTTAATGCTTGCAAAAATTCTCCACAACTCTGGAAATTTTATTACAGTGTCATTCTCTCATAAGAATGAGTCTAATGAGCCCAGGAAGAATACTGCGCTAATGCAGATATTGATACTTTTATTTCAGGTATTCACACTAGTGTGGAGTGGTATCACCTCCTGCTGGCATACCTATCTTTGTCTTGACATACCAATAAGAGCCTCCTCAGAAGAGGAAAAGTCTCAATGCTAAGAATCAATACAGTATATCGATCAAAAATAAAATGACAAAGCACAGAAATATGGAACAAATATCGAAAATCAGGGTGCTGCAGGAGCACCCTGCAAGTAGTGGAACTAGTTTTCCACCCAACTCAGACCTGTGAGCATGTTCAAAAGTTCTGTAACAGAAGAAACTGTAAAAAAAAATAAAGTGAAAACATGGACTGGCAGGAGGAGACGAACCATTAATATATTTTAGCAAAAGATGCTGGGAGAGAGGATATACTTTCTCTGTGAAGATTTGGAGTGCTGCGAGATAGAAGAATAACAATTGGATGGCTGTTTGTGAGTACAGGAATTGCTGTTTTGTTCTGTATTTCTTCATTTCAACAGGGAAAATAGCCAGCCAACAAAGCTCAGTAATGTAAGGTTATGTAAAAAAATAAAAATAAAATAACAATAATAACCTCCCATGTAGTAGGAACGGAAAAGGAGAAAATGACAGTGAGGTGACTTCCAGTGTAGGAGTATGAAACACAAAAGCAATATCAAGATATGTTACTAAGTCCTGATTGAAGTTTCATGTTATATTTCCATGATGGGTATGGTATATGGTATAAGTGTGGAAGTGACAGAACAGTCACATCCCTTCACTCTATATTATCTATCAGATTAAACAGTGAAATGCTAGCTTAATGGAGATCTTTTTTTTTTTTTTTTTTTTTGGGGGGGGGGGCGGGCCGCTATTAGGGGTACACTTTATTTTCTGGTGTATTAGATCTTGAAGCTCCAGACACCTTTAATGGGACAAACCTAAGAACTGAATGATTTTCCTTGGAATATTCTGTATTACCTTCATAAGAGAATGCAAAAGAATATTGCATGATCTCTCCTTGCAAAGCAAACATCTAGTGCATTTGCAAATAAATGGATCCGTTCCAAAACACTGTAGGCTTCATTCTGTATTTCTCCAGGTGACCTTCCATCTTCCTCTCATCTACTCATACTAACCAGCTTATATAAACTAATCTTTTTTTCTTTTTAATGTCCATTTATTTGGTAATAGTTTTGTTTTGTTTTGTTTTCCAAATCCTTTGAAATCATGCTACCAGCGAGTATCTTAGTTAGTCTATCCTGACAACTCTCTTCAATAACAATAGATGAGATTTCTCAATACCAGCTAGTTGACCCAGAAAAGAAAGTACAAAAGATTGCCTATTTTCTTGACTAGAGTGGGAGATATCTTTGTGTTTGTGCTTCGTTGCATTCCCCTTATAGTAAAACAGTGCTTCTTTGCACTCCTTATCTATAGTAAAATACTAATTGAGTTGCACAACACAAAATTCATTGTTACTTGCTGATCATCCTGCTTCTGACCCTGGAAGTCAGTGAGAATTTTGTGATTGCCCTTCTTTTGCCAACACATTGCATATCAGGCAAAGCTGAAGAGTGAAAGCTAGGATAAGCCAAATGTAAATCTCAGAAGATACTACCAGGAGTATTTTAGGCGAACCATTTTTACTTGAAAAAAAAATACATTAAATTTAACCTCCAACATCCCCCTCCCCAAGGAACGTATTAGGCTCAGGTTCTGTTGGTTTATTTCAAAACTTTTTAGATCTTGAAAGCAATTACGAAACAAGCTGAAAAAGCTGAAATTACCTGATGGTCAAATTACCTGATGATCTCCTAGAAAAACTGGAGCTAGATCTGTCCTTCCCTATATTTTAAGAAAATTCCTGCTTAACACACTGTTAGTTATTTCAGTGTGGGCTACTTGCTACTTGAATATTCCAGTCTCATGGTGATGTAAAATATTTTCATTGAAAATTGAAATAAAACAAAAAGTTCATTGGATCTAAAAGCTTCTCTTTTTGGCTTTTGTGCTCATATAATTTTTCTGATCTGAATAAGTATATTTATTAATTAAATGTCTTAAGAGATTCCAAACCTTACAATAAATAAATAAATAAATAAAATTAAAAACATCATGCAGGCATCAGGTGATATAATACGAAGGTCTCTCCCACCTTTCAAAATGCATTCCTCATCCTCTCATCCTTTTTTTTTTCTTTCTTTTTTTTTTTTTTCTCCCCTCAATGGATAACAGACTGCCGGTGAAATGAAGGAAAAAAAAAAAAAAGTTTCTAAAATGTATTCATTTTTTAAAAACTGATGTTTTTTAAAGCATTTAAAAAAATAAACTGTAATTATATTGACAAATCTTGAAGTCTCATCAGTCCCAACTCTATTTTTAATCTTACAACACATCAATATAAAAGAGTGGTTGATGTTAATAACAAACTAATGAGTGGCTTATGCCACGTGAATTTTTGGTTGGAGCAGATAGAGTTAAGTATCTTTTATCAACCATATACTTGCTTTTGAGAAATTCTGAGAGCACATGAAAGACAGTAAGGACTTAGAAGAGAAAATAGACGGATGAAATCCTACCTTACAACTGCCTTTGTATATGAGAGAGATTAAATTTTATCCAAATCAAGCATCCAGGGAAGGAAGATGAGAAATTAGGAAGCATGTAAAATACAGCAGAAAATGGTTGTTAAAAGGTTATAATCTTTTAAAATTGACAAGCCTTCTTGGCCAGATTACACATACCCAGGAGTGCTGGAGGAAGTGGGGGATGAAATTGGCAAAGCATTAGCAACATTTTCACAAGTTCACTCAATTTTTATTCATTTCAAGAGACAAAGACAGATCTGAAGATAGGGAAAATGGGTCACACTGGTTCTTTACTTCAAAAAGATGAAGAAGAGGAAGGGATACAGACATGACAAAGTTGGTTCAGTCTTTTTGATAGTGTTGTAGGAACAGGGAACAGAGTGAAAAATGCTATGAAGGCTTGGGAAAAAAAAAAAAAAAAAAAAAAAAAAGACTTAAAGCATAGCAAAGGGTAAAATGTCACTCTGTTTGTTCAGCACTATTCAATTAAGGCCATCTCACATCTCTCCAGAAGAAAGCATTTATCTGTGCTTAAGTGTATTCATATTCTTTGGGATGATAAAATTGTGGTAGATAGGGAACCTCAAAGAAGAAGAATCAGTATACACCCTGCTAATTTTTCCACATCAAAATTATATATATCTTAGAAGCACCTTTGAGAGCATTCCACCTCAGAGTCCTGGAGAGAGACACACAAAACATGAGGTACATTTCTATAGTTCCAATTTCTTCATCAAATTAAAAATGACTAAACCATTAAAAACTGCAGAAAAATGAAAGGACAAAAATAACTATTCTAATATGCTATATTAGTATGTGATCACATTTTTTTTTTTCCACATACAGTACATTGTAGACAGCAAAATTTACCTGCAGTAATGAGAAGCTGTTTTAGATATTCTGCATACAAATTCAACAATTCTTGTTGTGGTTGTTGATAGTGGGTATTCTACCCACTTTAAATGAAAACCACGATTCCCAGAAGAACTGAGATTTGATTTACCTTAATCTTGACTAGCTGACAGTTTTGTTGATCTTTCCAGATGACTTAAATTCTGACCTGTGAAACTGATTATTTTGAAAGTAAAGAGTAATGTGTGAGCATAAAGGCAGTGATACTGGTCAATACATAAAACAGATACCATTACATGAAATCTGTAAATGCTATTAGCTAAACTCATATACCTCCTACATTTTTCTTTAAATAGATGCTGCATAAATACTGCCTTCCTTTTATGCATGGACATTATGGTTCAGTCCCACTGTGTTTGTTTGATCTGATGTTGTTGATGAGAGCTACCTTCTGCCATTGGAAACTGGGGCAGGTGTGACTTCATGTTGCTTGATGGCCACACGGCAAAGCCCAAAAGTGTGTGATGGAGCAATGTTAATAAGCCCTGTACTTTTGAAATGGTACTTAATATCAGAAAAGCTCAGCAATAAGAGTTCTACAGAACCACTGTCCCTTAAACTGCAGATATGCATGTATCTGTTTTAAGCCCATATTTATCTGTTCTCAAAATACAAACACAGAGAACAGTAAACAAAAGATTAGATGAATGGAGGTGGCATTGGCAAGGTAGAATCCAATTAACTGATGTTTTGAATAGCATTTTTTTTTCTTGTTCCTCTCTGAATATGATTATATATATATATATATTGTGGCAGTGTCAGAGCTTTCTGATGCAGTGACAAACTGCTGCAGTAGTGTAACTAGGGAGGCTGTTTGGAATCTGGTCAATAAGATTAAAGTGTAGATACACCAAGCAATGGTGTGGGGAAGAGTGGCTGGAAAGCTGTGCAGAGGAAAAGGATCTGGGGGTGTTGGTCAATGTACTCACCTGAACATGATCTGGCAGTGTGCCCAGGTGGTCAAGAAGACCACAAACATCCTGGCTTGTATCAGGAATAGTGTAGCCAGCAGGACCAAGGTGGGGTGAGGCTGCACCTTGTGTACTGTGTTGACTTTTAGGCCCCACACTACAAGAAGGACATCGAGGTCCTGGAATAGAGACAGGCTACAAAGCTGGTGAAGGGTTTGGAACACAAGTCCTGTGAGGAGCGGCTGCGGGAACTGGGGTGGTTTAGTCTGGAGAAGAGGAGGCTCAGGGGAGACCTTATTGCTCTCTGCAACTACCTGAAAAGAAGTTGTGGGAGCTGGGAGCCAGCATCTTCTCGCAGATAACTGGTGATGGGACTAGGGGGAATGGCCTCAAGTTGCACCAGAGGAGGTTTAGGTTGGAAATGAGGAAACATTTCTTCTCAGAAAGAGCAGTCAGGAATTGCGACGGGTTGCCCAGGGAGGTGGTGGAGTCACCGTCCCTGGGGCTATTTGAGGAAAGACTGGATGTGATAATTAGGGACATGGTTTAATAGGTAATATTGATGGTAGGAGATGGTTGGATCAGATGACCCTGGAGGCCATCCAACCTTAATGATTCTATGAAAGTAACTAAAAATGGAAGCGCTCTTTCCCAAGCATGTTTCTTTCCATAATGTATTAAAAGAAAGTCAAACAAATGAATATCATTATTACAACATTAAACTTCAGCTGAATAAGAAAATATAGGTTTGGTTAATTCTTATTCCATGGCTTTTTTAAAAGCATAGTGATCTATTTTTTCAGGTAATATTGTCATATCGTGTTATTCAGATGAGAAAATTCACCTAAAACCCACGTACAGCTATTTCAAAAATCTTGTTTGCAGTCAAGAACACATTTTTGGAGGGCTAGTATACCATCCTCTTTATACGTTTAACTACAGCTTTATAACAGTTTGCATCTCTTAAAGATACAGAAAAAAATACTTCCATAATTAAAATAAACAGAAAATAATTGGATTTTTTCCCTCCATTTTTGTTAGCAACTACTTCATGCTCTGAAACTACTGAAATATCTATTATTTGGCATCATATTTTGATATTAGGTATAATCTTTAGTCCAGTTTACATGCTTGTATTTTAAAGTTTTCAGATGTGTAATACAAAAGATTTGCTCTCTGGAATAAGTGTACATATGTAAGGGTTGACTCTACAGGCAAGAAATGTCAGTGGTTTCCCAAGAGACTCAGGAGAGGAACATAAGATGTAGCTCACTCCATCTCAGCTGGAGATTTAGATTAATCAGTAGGACTTCTGAGGCTCTGACAGGAAAATTTCGTTTAAACCTTTAGTGAAATAAATTTAGATCAAGACATGTAAGTTAGACACCATTGTTACAAACTGCACTTAAGCTCTGATTTTCAGAAGAACAAAAGAAACTGTCATACTTTTCGTTGGATAAAATGATATATTTTATCAAAGAATTATTATGGAATAACCAAAATTATGCAGATCATCAGATTATACACTAAAAGTCCGCTTAGTATAGATAAATAAGAAACCTAACCTGACGTAATATCCTATCTCAGCGAACATTTCTGATTTTCTATTAAACTAGACTGAATGATGACATCTTGCATCTAAATAACCACTTAAAAGACAAAGATAATGATGTGGTTTGTAGTTGTGTTCTGACACAGAACTGACGCCAGCTCTCATCTAACCTAACTCAAGGCACCTAAAAATTTGATACCCCATCTGGGCTAGATATCTGTGTATAGTTTAGTCATAGTTTTACTATGTAGTCCACAGAGACAGATATGCATGTCCAAGAAGAGTCACACAATTTGGGTGGGAAGCTTTTTCTTAGATGTGGCAACGAGTCACAAGCTTCAGGTCTTTACATCACTCATTGGAAGTTCCCCTTTTATCTATAAAGGGTTTAAACAACTGGTTTAAAACAAGAGCACCTATTTTGATGCGTTAGTGAAATGAACCTTATCCATAAATAATGAATATAATTTAGCGGGTAGCTTCTTTGAAACAACTGGATACTTTTCATGACAAAGTCTTGTTTCTCTTTGCTGATTGAACCAACTGGGTTCTGCAAATAAGAATCAGCTTTAATATGTTAAAAAATTATTATGAGAACTGAGAAAAAAAAAAAATCAATCATTCAAAATACTTAATATTAAATCCTCCTCCATCACTGGAGGCAAACGAACTGAATAACTGAATCAAACTCACCTGTTTTATGAAACAATTATGGATATAAGTCAAAAGCAGACAGCACTGTATATTATTTAGCAGTGGACCAACAGAAATCATTGTTCCAAGGACAATGATCTTTCCACTTATTAGAAGGATAGAGACAGACTGTAGAAGTAGTAAATAAGATCAGTAAAGGTGGAGGGAAAACTGCAATACAAAAGATTTCTCAAACAAATTGTAAGTACTGTTAAGGATCCTGGGAAATTTTTAATGAAAATCTCATTAAATATGGAAGAAATATAAAAAACAAAAAGCAAACAAAAAATAGTGATGTTGAAAATTTAATTGGAATTGGCAATCTTTAATTTCCTCTGGGACTAAACTAAGACTGGAGGGTTGTGCTGATCATTGTACAAAATGTGATTTGTAGAATTACAAATCCATTTTGGAACATACAAATTTAACAATTTTTTGACTTTGGTTTAGAGCTTTATCTCCCAATTCTTTTTCCTCCTCTCACCCTCAGAAATATTTTCTTCTGCAGATTCTCAAAGCCTCTCAGTGAATCCATCACAGAAAAATGAAGACCAGTTGTTAATATTTCATGAGACTGATGAATCACTCACCACTTTGGCAAGATAAAATAAAAAATTAATGTTTATGGTATAATAATTAGCAACTTTGAGATGATTCAAAAACAGATGCCGGTAAGACTTGACTAGAGATGTCAAAAAACAAGGAAAAGAGACTTCCCTTTTCAAGACTGACATGAAACCATGGTTGTCACATATTAAAGTTATGAATATTTCATGTTGTATGGAAATTAATATTTAATATAGTCAAGTAGTGTAGTGCCCAGGTACTTGGCACATTTATTTCAAAATGGAACAATAAAAATGCTTAACTGTATTCTATCAGTTTGACTTTGAAATCTTCATATTTTACCATTCTGAGACAATGCCAAGTTCTGTCCTACAGCGCAAACACAACAATTTCAGAAGTTATACACCTACAACAACAAAATAAAAACAACTTGTCTTTCAAAGCTGTTATGATACTGAAATCAATATTTGTATTGACCATTAACAGAAGAATTTATTTGAGAAGCTTTCTGTAAAGGACAAACAAACTTCAAACTGTTGGTAGCCTTGTTTTCCATTTTTAATTCCTTTGCCAAGGACTCACTTAGCATCATACACAATGTATGTTTTTAAATAAAACTCACAGCTAAGGCTGAATAATTTATGATAATAATGATGATGACAATGATTCTAAAAAGCATTTGCAATGACAGCTCCAGCAGTCAGTGCAGAGCAGGTCCAAAACAGCTGAGATAAATCAGATATAGTGTGATTGATCGTGCAGGATCTTAAAGACCCACTTTTTTTTTTTTTTTTTTTTTTTTTTTTTTTAAACAAGGAACTCTATATTTTCATCCAGAAGGTTCTTTCCTGGCCCCCAATGTTCCCCATGTTCATAATCAACTAACAATTTATAATTTCACTGTACCACCACACCTATTCTATTGCATGTATAAAATGCATATTTATGAACTTGTTCTGATTCTATTCTATTTGTTTCTCTAACAAATACATGAGGGCTGACTTCTGTCAAGGCAAGGGCAGACAGCACAGTTGACTCAGTCTTTCAAACTTGGGTTAGTGGGAACAGTTCAAAGCAAATGAAAGGAATTTGATCCTCCTTTACACAGTGGAAATTATTCAAAAGATTGGCAAGTCCAATTAAAGTCTGAATTTGTCATGAAGACTCAAATAATGCAATATATTTTGTCTTAGTAATTTTAACAGGACTAATTTAAATCACCTATTATATAATACCCTATTTCACCTCTCTAAATTTGTTTTCACCAAGAATATCTGATTAGATTTAACATTCTATATTAATGTTACAGAATAAGAATATGTCTTCAATAGTCTCTTTCATGAATTCATATTTACATGGTACTTAATATAGCTTTTAGGTGCCAGAAAACATTTACTATAAGTTTTGTACAGTACCTTATTTCACTTATATTTACAATTAAAAGTCAGTTTATTTTTATTCTGTCTTCTAATCATCAGTATAATTTTGTTATTAAATGGGAAGAATTACGCATATTTTTAATGAGATCTGTATTGTTGTTGTTGCTTTAAACCAAGATAAAAAGTAAATCAGATAAAATATTATTTTGCTTGGTTCTGAAAGATGCATTCTATTGCCTTGCTCTGACAACAAAAGTGTTGTTTATTTGTATGCTTTTTTTTTTTTTATGGTTTATTTTGGCTATAATCGTATCAATGGCTTTTTTTTTTGAACTGAACAGTTTCTTGAAACACTTCTAAGTAAGATCTTAAAAGATAAGTTTTTAAGATACAGTTCTAAATTTCATATCAGTTATGAAGTTGGTAGTTTTAATCTTTTTTTTTTTTTTTTTCAGAATAACTTAATAATTAATAATAATTTACTAGTAATAAAAACTTTGAAAATATATCATATTGGTCACAATTATTGTAACACATAATTTTCTAGGCTAAGAAAATTTATTGACCATCCTTGTATGTCAACAGTTTCACAGCTTTGTAAAAACACTGTGATTGGTTTCCTTTTCTACCTGTAGTTATGTTAATGATCAGATGTTCAATTTATAGGTAATAAATAACAGACTCACTTGTGATAGTTAGGGCTAACTATCTTCTGCATGGTTGAGACCATTTCCTCCTCCTATTCCATGAAATTAGTTTTCATTAAGATAAAGAATATATCATTAGGACATCAGAGGAGTTCAGTGATGCCATTAAGATTTTAGCTGTTGGCTTTTAAGAATCACAAGACCTGTTGTTTCAAAACTGAAAGGCTTTTAAAGATGAGAGAAACTGTTTCTGTTATCTTCCAGTTTTTCAAGCATCCTTTAAGAAAAACAGCAATCTCTTTTTGCAGTGTTTATGCAAAATAACTACATTTTGTCCTCAAGCAGTCATTTAATTTTCCATTTAAGTATAGAACTTTTTTTCCTGCTGTTAAAGTTGTGTGTCATCTTCCCCCCGTCCGCCCTTTTTTTTTAAGGAAGCGCATATTTTGCTGCCTTAAAGAATTGCAATTCATTTCAATCCATTGGAAAGATAGGAAATGCATTGCTGGAAAATTATATCTACACTGAAATTTAAACTCCTTTAGTTTCCTGTTTTGATCCATATCTTTCTGAAGTGATTACTATGTATATCTTTATAAATGCTCTAGTAATCTTCCAGATAAGGGTTAAATTCAAGAGCATCTATTATGTTATTTTTATATTTTTCCCAGTGATTGATTGAAATAGCGTGTTGCAAAAACCTCATAGAAAACTGAATTGGTTTTAAATATATTTTGTTTAAGGTTTTTCCATTAAGAATACTTTTGACTAAATTCCAGCTTGATAGGAAACCTTTTTAAGTTATTCAAAGAAACTAGTTCACAATGTGTTCAAAGTATTAAAAAAAAAAAAAAAAAAAAAAAAAGTAAGCATTCTCACATGAGCTTGATATGGGCTGATCCAATATTTAGAATAACTTTTTCAAGTTTTACATGTCATCACATAAGTTGGAAGAAAAAATAGTGTAAGAATGAAAATTCCTGTCCGGAAGGAAGAGGTTGTTCTTCCTGGACCTGTTAGGCATTTTTGTGGGGTCTGTTCTTTTCTTCATACATCCATAAAAGATAGTTAATTTTAAAAACACACAGGACAGCAGAAAACATTCAAGAGACATCAAAGAAGAATATAGACTGAAGAGATTAATTTAAAAAAAAAAAAAAAAACTTCAGCAGACAAGGAACTCTTAATGTGGATTATATCTTTATGTAGATATGTATCTGAGTCTCATGTAGTTTGCCAGTTACACCCATGGACATTTTTTCTTCTAAATAAGAAAATCCACACTGTCAGGGCACAGCAGACGCTGGCTACTCCTTCAGGGACAAGGAAACTAAAGTGACCCAGGACAAGTAGTGCCTACCGCAGTAGGGAACCATCATGCATGGGTTAACAATAGGGCCCATCAACAGCTATCAACAAGGCAGTTGATGAATCATGTCCAGGATGCATCCAAAGTGTCCAGTCAGGAGCAAAAGAAGGTGGAACCAGAAACAAGGCTAGGGCCTATCTACAGCACAAGTCCAAGGTCCATCAAGGAGGTAAAGCAAGGAATAGACACAACTACAGTATTGCTAAAAATAGAACAATATGCACTCAGAATTAGCTCAGATGGAGCCCCAGGCTCATAAGCAGGGTGTGAGGGAAGCTCAGGTGAGGATGGTCAGGGACATCAAGGCCTGTTAGTATGCTCAGGGCCCTGACAAAACCAAATTCCCAGAGTTAGTTGCAAAGAGATTTTTAACATTTTTCTCACTGTGGAAACAAGGGAAGACCTGGGTAGTGAGATATATTCTTCAGAGTTGTAGATGTCACGCAGGCTTAAATAAAAAAAAAAAAGCACTTGGAAATATTTGACAATAATCAGCTCTAAACAGTATGCTAGTATGCTCAGGGGAACCGTTGTATATATTAAACTTCCATTTGCCTTGTGTTATTTTCTTTCTGTTTAAAAGAAAATGTACATACAGGCTCCATTTATAGATTTGGGCGCTATTACTCCAAAGATCAATTAAGGGTAGGAAGTTAATCATACATTTGAAGTTCTGCAGAAGTGCAAGACACCATCTCACTGAGATGCTCAGGGTGAACTACGTTCAGTCCTTGTTTGGCATGCTCTGGCATCTGTATCTTGCTTGCTTACAAGAAGTTAGAAACTATACATTTCTTGTAGTCTCTGATGGGATGTTAGTAGACAGACTCAGATCAAACCTGCTTATTGAGGTAAGAATTATGGTTCACTTTGCACCCAGCTTTCCAGCCATACCCAGAAGAGACTTTTTTTTTTTAATTCTGTCAGTTATGTCATTTTGATCACATGGCATAAGGAAGAAGTGTGACCTTATCCTGCCAGTGATCAAGCATGCTTAAATGGGAGCTTCCATCTTCAGAGCATGGAAAAAAATACAGTAATGTGCTCGGGGTAATATACTGCTCCTCTCTGCTGAGTATTTGGGTGCATTGACAGTGAGACTTTTTTAACCAATGTGCAATATTTACACCAGGAAGGTTGGCTTTCCACTCAGAATGCATGAAGACCTGTTTATCCTTCATGTCTTACTTAACTGCTAAGTAGGTGGGGTTATTCCATTTATGTCTGTGTAAAGTCCATTTATTTAAGCTTTTAAAGTTTATCTTTGCAAAGGGCTGACTGTAGACTGCAAAAGCTGTAAACGTAAATTAGAAAACTGTTTCTTTAAGTATTTTGCAGGGAACTTTCTTCGGAAATAGGAGACCTGAGTTGTAAATCTCATCTCATTCTTGTGGTTAACTGTGTCCTGTGAGCCTGTGTACTGCATTCTGAACTCTGAACTGATTTTTTCATTTGTTTGTTTGTTTCTTTTTTATGAACAATAAAGATGTTTCCAGAGGACAGCAAATAGTATCTTGGAATGTAAAATATATGCAAGATTTTTTTTTTTTAATTTATTCATGTTTTTTAAAATAATGGGACGTGTGATAATTTATTTGGCTCCAGAAGGCTTTTTACACTGTTAGTAAGGATCAGCCCCTTAAATTTATTAATAAATAAATAAATAAATAAATAAAATACACTTTTCTATCCACTCAATTTCTGCAAATATAAAAAGCAGGAACCCATTGGGTGGAAAAGTGCCAGTATTCTCACAATGGTACAAATTGCTTTGTCAGTATAAGCCAGGCTTCACTGTGTAAATTCTGCCAGAGTTTAATACAAAATATTTCCTGAGCCAGGAAGATAGGCCAGTCTATGAAAGCTTGAATCAACATTTTGGTAGATTCATGTTACTGGTTTGCTTTTGTGTTACAATGCATCTGCTTTACTCATTTACCAATTCCCAATTTCGTTTTTCTAAATCCTTCTTGATCAGATTACATACAATTAAATTACTTCACTGAACAAATCATGTTCATAAATTTGTCTTATTGATTGTCCAGAACACAGTGCTTCAGGAACCCAGTGTTCTGCATGGCTCCTGTACAGCTCTGCAAGACAATAAGGTGATTTATTCTAATGGATGACCTATTTATGATGGAAAAACAAATCTAATTTCAATTACTGCTTTAATTAGGATGACTCATGAAGACTGGAACTTATGTTTTAGTATAGGTCAAAAAACAATGAAGAATAATTATTATTTATTATCAGCCTTCTTCTATTTGTTATTTATCAGTATAAATAATATATTTTACTTTTTTTGTTGACAATAAATTCTCAGAAGAAAAAGTATCTGTATACAGTTTTTTCTATTCTTTCACCAAAGCCTGCAAAAAGACATCAATATTATGACTGATAATACTACATGATGTAGCTATCTATAGTGAGCAACAATAAAAGAAAAAGGTAATCTGCTAAATCATGTTTCTGTATATTAGAAGGGCTTTCCACAGTCCAGTTTCCATTAAGATTTTTCACGGGAGTAAGGACCAAAGAAAGAAGAAGCAACAGGACCATTTCTAGTTGCACTAGGTGGAAGATTGTTGGAGAAGGAGAGAGCGGTTGTCCACTTTGCCATCTTTGCTTGTGTTTGATCTCCAGAAAAAACAGACTAGGACATGTGTGTCATCAGAAAGTGTTTGTGTTAGTAGGATACAGCAAGTGTCACCCCTAAAAGCTGTAATTATGTGCCCACTTCTTCCATTTCTGAAGAGGCAGTACATCCAGCTCCCCAAGAAATATCCATGACTGCCAGAAATCTTCAGCCAAAGTTCACTCTGATTCCCATCCATCTTTTTCTTTAAACTTCTAGCTCTATGGTAAATGAAACAAGGCTTTCACTGCTCAGAAAAGGCTTTTATAACCTCCTAGTGACTGACATATAATTCTAATTCTTGTTCTCTATACTGTTTTGGAGGGAAGAAATCTCTGGTCAAGTCTTTTTTTGTCCTCAGACTAGCTTCTTCTGTAGTGTAAGTCCTTGGGTAAAACACTCTAGGAAATTTGAATTCCCAAAGGAAACATACATTTATTGAAGGGTTGAAACATTAGGAACATTAAAAAAAAAAAAAAAAAAGGCACTTTACTTTCTCAAGTTCTTTCAGGTAAATAATCATAAATATGATTTGAACATGGTTCTTTACCTAACTTTCACCTTTCACTAACAACTATATGGTAAGACTAAACCTGTACTTCTGTACTGCTAAATATTAAAAGATACTTACATGGAACATACATCTGAGTCTAAGTCAGAAATTGCATATGATTGCACCATAGTCAGAGCTATGAGTAGGAATATTCCAGTTCCATGAATCCAACTCTATGAGTTTGTAGTACATCAGGTAATGAACAAGTACCAAATATACATTTGAGGTATATTAAGAAATTAGTTTTCTCAAAGGATGATGTTTATAAAACGGTCTGAGTTTAGGAAAGCTGGTCTTTTTATTTTGTTGATTTAATTATTTTTGTTTGGTGGTTGTTTGTTGGCTTTATATATATATATATATATATATATATATATATATATATATTCAGGTTTTGGTTTTAGATAAGAATGAAAGCAAAAGACTGAAACAGCATTAAAAAACTAATTTTCACTGTATTTCTGGTATTTAGCAAATTATTTTGTAGACTTTCACAGTTTCTGCTCTAGGAGCATGAATAGATTGGGTTACCTAATTTTCAATTTAAATTTTCTCAAACCTTCTTTGAAGACCTGTCAAAGTAAATGGGAGTCTGTCTAATAATTTCAATAAGAAAAATTCTTAATTATTCCAGGAAGATTAGCATTTGACAGAAACTATCAAAAGAGTGGAATTAGTTATAAATAAAAATTGATTAATTAATTAATTAAAAGTATCACTACTTTCATGCAGGCATGCATAATATAAGATATAAGAATGTATACAACAACTTACAGCAAGACTTTTATATGTATATATATATTTTCAATATACAGCTCAATAACTATGGCTGAACCAAATTTAGTAATTTCATTACCATTTTGGTTTCAATGTCACCAAGTTTTTTTAATAGGCACTCATTTCCTGTTACTGTATTAACAGATTTCTATTAGCTTTCCATCCATGTGCCAGTGAATCCCAGGGATCTTTCATGTCTGAGATCCAAAGTGACTGCACTGAATTCTATCCAGTACCTGTAGAGAATAAGAACACTCACCATGAGTATAAAATAATAGCAGAAATAAAATGGTACTGACATTTATTTAGAAAAACAAAGAAACAAACAAACAAAAAAACACCACACAACTAAACAAAAACATAGATGTCTGGACTCAAATTGCAATTTAACTGCAGTTTGTTTTGCAATGAACATGACATCCAGTGGAGTAGCTCATAACTGTGATATTGTATATTGTTTTAGATGTGGGAAGTTTCATTTGATGTCACCGGGAGAGCTGCACTAGTTCAAATGTACTTAAAGAATGAATGTGAGCTTCTAAAATTAGTTTTCTCTATGGGGAAGTCATTTTCGAATAGATGTCTCTGCATTATCAGAGACTTCCAATGTACTTGGACAGTACCCTCAATATATCTGTGTGAAATTAGGACTATGAGTGTGCCTGTCTTGCTGGCCATAACTATTACAAATCTATGGTAAATAATTAGCATGAATGGCCAGCAGGAATCAAGCTATAGGTAGTTTGGTAATCAGTTAAGACTTTCTGTGCCAAATAAATATATCTGGCTTAGCATACTGGAATCTATTATCTTCTCATCAACTTTGAAATTCTATTCAACCTTTGGTCAGGTAGAGATTTATTTCTAAACCTTGTAGAATATTATTTGCTGAACAGCCTCAATATTTGCTGATCTCCAAATGACCGATTCATTGTAAGTACTTAGCTGATAATGACGCATTTTGCGTTTGTGTTGAGACACTCTCCCTCTTATTTCTGGCCCTGCTGTTGTCTGGACACAGATTTGTCTTATTTTAGAAACCTTCCTTTGATATTTTTGATCTTTTAAGAAATGTCTTAACATACACTTTCTTCTTCTTTTTTTTTTATTTATTTTTTATTTTTATTTTTTAGTAAATTTTTCAGAAATACAACGTCCTCAAATCAGTTCCCAAGGACTGTGTTGTAACTAATGTACTTTGCTTTTGCTTTGATGCTTTCCCACAGTTTTGAAAGAAATCAACAGTTTACTATGCTGAGTTCAGGGGGAATTGGAATAGGTCTTCAATTACCCACTGATACCTTCCTCTGATTTTGGCACATAAAAAAAATTAAATTAAAAAAAAAAAAAAAGACTTGGTAGACACATATGTGTTTCCACAGAGTAAAAAACAAAATTCCTATCTATTCCAGAGGGATCTGGACTTGGCTCAGGTCATTGCTAAAAGCTGAAGTTCAGCATAAACACAAATGCAGCAGTACAAGAGATAACAGAGCATAATTTTAAAGTGTTTAACTATCTGACCCTCTACAGACAGTTAAAATGAAATCTTTTCCTCCACTTTAGGCAGGACTGATTATTGTCAAGTACAGTTATCATAGTCTATGTTCCTGACATCTCCAGTGTAGCTGTGTACAGTGCCTCTTACACAGTTACTTAAATACTGAAGAAATGAAAGTGCAACAAACATACATAGCTAGACTCTTTGGGGCCCTGTTCAGCATTTCTCACTACTTAAGCGTAGGAACAGTTTTACAGGTTGTATTTAGGTTAGAAATCACTTAATTTTTCAAGTGTTAATAGCCATCACTTCTACATAAGAGAAATGGAGCACTAGCTCTACTGCCAAAAGAATAATTTCCAATTATTTTTTATTTTTTCTTCCTTCTTGATGCTGCCTGTTTGCCTGTAGTTTGGCACTGTAACCAGGAAAAAAATATGTTTAGCCTCATACAAGTAAAATACAGATTTTAAATTGAAAGACATTTATTGCAGTGCATTAAATTGTGAAATTAATATGAAATAAGAGAAAAACAAAACAAAACAACAATAACACAAACAAACAAACAAAAACATTGGCCTGTCTTAAAGGCTACAGTCTGCCTGTAATGTTCTTAAATGGGCCAGTTTCTCTTAGAGTAGGAACTTCGTATTTTGTTTTTCTTTCAACCAGTTGATGGACATATATTTCTCACTGTGTTCAAAACTTTCATTCTAAACCACTGTTCATGAGTGTCTACTACAGAGATGTCTGATGAGCAGTTAATTATGTTATGTCTTCATCAAATCATAATTTTATCAACATGTGATTGGGCTGAGGTGATAACTAATTGAAACTGTTCTGGGTGCCACAATAGAAGAAGGACTTAAAACTATTATAGAGCATCCAAAGGAGAGCTACAAAGATGGTGAAGGGTCTAGAGAGGAAGACACATGAGAAACACTTGAGGCCCCTCGGTTTGTTCAGCTCGGAGTAGAACAGGCTCAGGGGAGTCCTCATGGTGGCCTGCAGCTTCCTCACAAGGGGAGCAGAGGGGCAGTCGCTGAGCTCTGCTCTCTGGTTACAGCGACAGGACCTGAGGGAACAGCATGGAGCTGGGACAGAGGAGGGTCAGGCTGGGTGTTAGGGTGAAAGAGTGGTTGTCAGGCACTGGAACAGGCTCCTCAAGACACTGGTCATGGCACTGCTGGAGTTCAAGAAGTGTTTGGACAATGGTCTCAGACGTATGGTCTGAATTTTGGGTGGTCCTGTGAGGAGCTAGGAGTTGGACCTTAGAGCTTTGTCTTCCAACTCAGGATAGTCTATGATTCTACGAAACTGAAGTTTTGGGCAGTATTCCTCATTTCCTCATGCATGTGTTACCCATTTTGATGCTTACACTAGAAATGTAAACAGAAGATGGGCAAGGTGATGAATACAATTTGTTTGGAATCACTTAAGGGGGAAGAAAAAAGAACTTGTAGAAATACAGATTGTGCTTTATTTGTGTAGCCAGAATTAGTTCCTTACAGAATCTCCCTAAATTCTCACAGATGTAGGTTCTGTTATGTAGGTATGCTAATTGTACTGCTCAAACAATGTGGGTGTTGGATTGAAGGCAGGATGAATCTCCTCCATTTGGGTTGCTATGCTGCTGGAGAGAAGACAGAGTGAAGTATCTGCCCTCCAGTGATCACCTGGACCTAAAATCTGGAATAGAAAATGTTATTGGTTCTCCTTATTTTTCTGTTCATTTTACACTCATGCTTATGAGGAAATATATATGGTCTCTAACAAAAAGGCTTCTTAACTATTTACATGATTTTATCTCATTTTAATTGTTTCATATCATCCCAAGAAATTGATTTCAACCAGAACAAGCAACATTGTTCAATATGTGAAATTGTTGTGATCAGCACCAGGTTATCCTCCTACATATTTCAGCCACATTTTTTCCTCTGCAAATTTTCCATTAATTTATATTATTTTTTCCTTGTTTTACGTGTTTTGTTTGTTTGTTTGTTTGTTTGTTCAGTGTTTTCTTATTCTTTGCTGGACTTTATTTCTACTGTGGTTTCATGAACTCAGTTATTTTTTGAGCACGAACTATTTCTTAGTACTCTAAGTTGCTGCATATATCTATTACAACTGAAAATGTTTACAAATCATTATAGCCGCAGTCACCAAAGTTAATAACTTGACTTAAAAATCATAGTTTCTGACATAGGTACACTTGTGTTCCTTTAAGTTACCTCTTGGTTTCTTAAACTGTAACAATAAGTTTAGATTATATTTCCCAGGTTTTCTTTCCTATACTAAATTTAGTTTCAATTTCCTTATATTCAGATAAGTCTATCTAGCATTTTAATACTTTACACACACACCCATGAAATTAGAGCTATTAATGCATGGTCAGAATTTTGATTTGCAGACAAAATACTTTTCCCCTGTTCACTTGTCAGGATCCTTTCTTTAAAAATGACAACTGCAGTTCTTTTCCTCTTACCTTCAGGTCATGTTTTGTAGGTGTTTCCTGTAGCACTCATCTGAACTCTCTTTGAGTCTTATTTTTGAATGCACTTTCCAATACTGGACATAAATTTCCGCTGAAGTTCCTTTAATGCTTTATTAAAGAAAAAAAAAAAAAAGAATACTTACGGGTCTTACTTTTGTTTACACATACCTATTGATTTTTGCCCATTGCTGCACCAGTATAATTGTTTTTATTCAGTTTGTGGTCTATTATATCACTACACTATTTAATACAAAAAAATTTGACTTCCTTGTTCTAAATCTGTGCTAATGACTTTTCACATAAATTTATAAAATTGTAGTATTCTTCACAGAAGCTCATTGTATTTCTTCTTTTCAGAACACTTCTCCTTAAAGCCTCTCCAATTCAGCACATTAACATGACACCAAAGACTTTTAAATGAATGTCTTCTGTAATTTAAATGAGCAGACCTTTTATTCTTTCTTGTCATTAGTGAAAACAGAGAAGTATCCAATCCAGTTATGACCCCAGAGGTCTATAAACATCAACAATTTGTCATTAGGCATTAAGTACAATCTACTAGCTGTTTTTGCCTGTATGTGACAGTAGATACACATGCACAAATTTTGAGAAGGTCACACAGAACATTTAAAAAACCTTCCTCTGGCTGAGATACATAATAACTACTGTTCCTTTGTCTACTTAAATTGTCATTTTATAATGAAAAAAAGAAAAAATCCTTATTCTTAGAATCATAGAATCACAGAATGGTTTGGGTTAGAAGGGACCTTAAAGATCATCTAACTCCAATACCTCTGCCATGGAGAGGGACACCTCCCACTAGATCAAGTTGCTCAAAGCCCCATCCAGCCTACCCTTGAATGCTTCCAGGGATGGGGCATCTACAATATCTCTGGGATGCCTGTGATAGTGCCTCACTACCTTCATAGTAAAGAAATTCCTCCTTATATCTAATCTAAATCTACCCTCTTTTAGTTTAAAGTCTTTATCTCTTGTGTCCTATCACTGCACTCCTTGACAAAGAATTCCTCCCCAGCTTTTCTCTAGGCTCCTTCAAGGTACTGGAAGGCCTCTTTGAGTCTTCCCAGAGCTTTCTCTTCTCCAGGCTTAAAAATCCAACTCTCTCAGCCTGTCTTTGTAGGAGAGGTGCTCCAGACCCATTATCATCTCTGTGGCTCTCCTCTGCACTTGTTCTAATAGGTCCATGTCCTTCTTGTGCTAGGGTCTCCAGAGCTAAACACAGCACTCCAGGTGGGGTCTCACAAAAGCAGTGTAGAGGGGAGAATCACCTCCCTTGACCTGCTGGCCATGTTGCTGTTGTTGCAGCCCAGGATATGGTTGGCTTTCTTTGCTGCAAGTGCTTATTGCTGGTTCATGTTAAGATTTTCTTTTACTGGATCCAGGGGCAAACATAACTGCTGAGAATAAGGAAAAGGCTGAGGATCTTAATGCCTTCTTTACATCTGTCTTTACTAGTCAGACTACTTATCCTCAGAGTACTCAGCCTCCCAAACTGAAAGTCTGGGATGGGGAGAAGAAACCTCCCACAGTTCAGGTGGAAACAGTTGGAGACCTGCTGCTCCACCTGGACTGTCACAAGTCCATGGGGCCAGATGGGATCCACCCAAAGGTGCTGAGGAAATTGGAAAATGTGATTGCTGTGTTGTTTTCCATCATCTATCAGTGGTCACGGTCATCCAGAAAGGTCCTGGATGACTAGAGATCTGCTAATATGATGCCCATCTATAAGAAGGGTCATAAGGAGGACCTGGTGGACTACAGGCCTGTCAGCCTGACCTTGGTGCCAGGAAAAGTGATGGAACAGGTCATCTTGAATGCAATCAAACAGCATATGTGGGACAACCTTGGACCAGGCCCAGTCAGCACAGGTCCATGAAAGGCAAATCCTCCTGCCTGACCAACCTCATCTCCTTTGATGACTGGGTGACCCATCTGGTGGATGAGGGAAAGGCTGTTGATGTAGTCTACCTACACTTCAGTAAAGCCAGGTGGGCCCAGAGAGTGGTGGTGAATGGAGGGAAATCCAGGTGGCGACCAGTCACCAGTGGTGTTCCCCAGGGGTTGGTGTTGGGGCCCATCCTCTTTAATAGCGTTGATGATTTGGATGAGGGAATTCAGTGTACCCTCAGTAACTTAGCAGATGACACCAAGCAGGGGAAAAGTGTCGATCTTCCAGAGGGTAGAGGGAAGTTCCCTCTGCAGAGGGAACTAGGTTGGATCAATGGGCAGAGGCCAATGGGATAAGGTTCAACATGGCTAAGTGCCAAGTCCTGCACTTTGATCACAACAACCTCATGCAGCACAACGGGCTTGGGGAAGAGTGGCTGGAAAGCTGTGCAGAGGAAAAGGATCTGGGGGTTTTGGTCAATGTACTCACCTGAACATGGTCTGGCAGTGTGCCCAGGTGGTCAAGAAGACCACAAACATCCTGGCTTGTATCAGGAATAGTGTAGCCAGCAGGACCAAGGTGGTGATTGTCCCCCTGTATTCTGCTCCTGTGAGGCTGCACCTCGAGTACTGTGCTCAGTTTTGGACCCCACACTACAAGAAGGACATCGAGGTCCTAGAACATGTCCAGAGGCAGGCTACAAAGCTGGTGAAGGGCCTGGAACACAAGTCCTGTGAGAAGCGGCTGCAGGAACTGGGGTTGTTTAGTCTGGAGAAGAGGAGGCTCAGGGAAGACCTTATTGTTCTGTACAACTACCTGAAAGAAAGGTTTGGGAAGCTGGGGGTCAGCCTCTTCTCGCAGATAACTGGTGATGGGACTAGAGGGAACGGCCTCAAGTTGCACCAGAGGACATTTAGGTTGGAAATTATGAGACATTTCTCCTCAGAAAGAGTAGTCAGGCATTGGAATGGGTTTAGGGACGTGGTTTAGTGGGTGACATTGGTAGTAGGGGGATGGTTGGACCAGATGACCTTGGAGGACTTTTCTAACCTTATTGATTCTATGATTCTTGTCAACCAATACCCCCAGGTCCTTCTCCTCAGGGCTGCTCTTAAACCATTCTCTGTCCAGCTTGTATTTGTACTTGGGATTGCCCCAACCCATATGCAGGACCTTGCACTTGGCTTTGTTGAACCTCGTGGGGTTTGCAGAGACCCACATCTCAAGCCTGTGCAGGTACCTCTGGATGGCATTCCTTCCCTCCAGAATGTTGACTGCACCATACAGCTTGGTGTCATTGGCAGACTTGCTGAGGGTGCACTTCATTTCACTTTCCATTTCACTGATAAAGATATTAAACATCCAGTTGCAGTATAAAGAAATACAAATCTTGCAAAGGTTTGTGTAATTTTACCTAGTATTTTTGTGTAACTAAAAAAATATTGAGTTGCCTATAGCTTCACAGCTCCTCCTCTTCCTTTCTTATGGTTATATGTTACAACCTCAGTCAAAAAGCTTCATTCATTTATCTTTGACACTTTAAGAATCTTGACAAATTAAGCACCCTTCCTAAAGATAGACAACACATATTTTTTTAATTGAATAATAAATAATTCTAGACAATTAGCTAGTTTAGATATTTGAGTTAGATGCTTAAAGTCAAGCAGCAAAAAATACATTTATTTATTGATGATGTTTCAAAAGACTTATCCATTCCAGATATTATCCATCCTCCATGCATTTTCAAAATATAGCCAATAATGTTTTAGAGGTTGTTTAGGTTGCTTCTCTAATGAATCCAGAGTGAGTTTCACCAGGTTCAGTTGATCTGAAGATATCTAGGTCTTCTTCTATCTATATTTTAATACCTCTCATATTTTATTATGTTAAATATTATGTTAAATTTTACTGGAACTTCATGTAAAAGTGACATTAAGCAATCCAATGACAGCTTTCTTTACTGAGCAGTAAACCAGGTCTTCTGTCATTTCATAACAATATGCTCATTCTTTCTCATTATACTTTATAGACCTTTCTACTTATATACTATTTTGTGCTTTGAATTTCTCATTTTTGTCCCTAGAGGCCTTCTTCTGCAGTTATCTGAAGTTTTTTGACCTACATTTCTATACACTTCCTTCAATATTATTATTATATTATATATTAATATAATATTATTAACAATATAATTTTATTCAGGAATTGCCTGAATTATAATAATACTAAAATGCCACCAACAAAGTATGGAATGGAATGAAAAGTCATGGATGTGATTTTGATTGTAGCAATGTGTACCCTTACAGAAGGATAGAGAAATTACAGAGAAAAAAAAAAAAAAAGTATAGCAAAATTTCAAAGCCTCGAGCATTCAGTTAAGAAAGGCTGCTTCCAGGCAAACTTCTCACCAGGAGTGGCTCATGTATATACTTCATAAATATTTCATTCCTGTTGTTCTGTCTGTTCAATCCATCCCTTGCTAATGAAACAGTTGTTTTTGAAAGCTTGTCTATTTATATCCAGCTATTTCTCATGCACAAGCAGACTGCTTAATATATAGAGATAAAAGAGACATAAATATAGATGTACATTGATCTTATTTTGACTGCAGTTACACTTGGTATTACTGGAGTAACTCTAAATCTAAAGATACATTAGTATCAAGCCAATGCATTTGCAATCAGTTTTAGATGCGTACTGTTACGATGCTGAAGTGTTTGTCCATCATGCTGAATATCCTTATAAATAGAGCATTAGGAACACAATATGCAATCTGGTAAAGAACAGTCATTAATAACATCTATTATACTTTACTGAAAAAGTTATTTTGGCATAATGTTTTGGTATTGCTTCAGGATTTTAACGTCTATGTCCTTTAAAGAAGCTCAGGTGCTTAAAGCTACTGTCATTTTTCTTAAGCTGTTTCTCTACATAAGACTTCAGACATAAAACATTATGATGTCCTAGGTTTTATCTAATCTTTTGTTCTTCTTATATTACATGATCAAAGACACTATGATACTGATTATGGGAGTAACTTGAGCTCTGTTTTATTTCACTCAAGTACAGAAAATGTCTTTTAAACTGTGCCTGGTTTCAAAATCTAAGGAAAGGTGAGGTCAGTGCTTCTAAACTACCTTGATTTAAAAAAAAAAAAAAAAGAAAAAAAAAAACAGAAAAAGAGAGAATTCTTCCCAAATGGCATGAAATTATAATCTGGACCTTAACATTCCAATTAACACAGAAGTGCAAGAGCTAAGTCTCCTCTCAGAAATTTATGTCTGGAGACCGTGTTAGACACATTTTCAAGACGGTATAAATCTACCCATCTGTCTAAAATCTTAATCTCTATGGCAATAGACATTTCCCAGACATTTGCAATTCTTTGGCTTGTGTAAAGTAGAAAATCAGATCATAGTAGACTCTCTTAACCTTAAAATTTATTAAAGTAGTTTTAAAATTAGAAATAATAGCAGTAAAGATTAGGTCAGACCTTTTCCATGAAATAGAATCATAATACAACACTGAAAAGAAATAAAACCAAGTAAAACTTCTCAGAAGCTATGCAGACTGGTATAAATGATTCCAGGTGTAATCAACTGAAAGTGGTGGAAAGATGAGATTTGCATACTACTGTTATTTTATTTTCATGGGGAGAGGGGAAAGAGAATGGTTTATTTCAGTTCAAGTGGAAAAATAAAAGGAATTAGCAAAATGAAAATACCCATAATAGGGCCTAAAACTCAGAAAGGGATAGGTACCCAGACACCTCAAGACCACTTCAGAAACCTACTTGTAGCACTTAGGTCATTGATCCAAAAGACAGGGAGGTCTGAGTACTGGGCTGTACCTTCAAGATTGCTTTACATTATGTTGCATTTACAGTGAGTTATACATCAGAGTATCATGAAGTAAAAGTAGGAAAGGAAAAAAAAAATATATATATATATATATATATATATCAACAGCAACAAAACAACCCACAAAGACATGCCTAAAAGCTAGTCAAATTAACATTTCTTCTCTGGGAAAAAAAAAAAAAAAAAAAAAGGCCAAGCTGACAGGCCTGTAGTTCCTCAGGTCTTCCTTATGAACCTTCTTATAGATGTGTGTGTGTGTACATATATTTATATACTATCTATATATATAGTATATATATGGGCATCAATACATAGGCACCCTCAGGTGGATCCCATCTGGCTCTATGTCCAGGTGGAGCAGCAGGTTTCTAACTGTTTCAACCTGAACTACGTGGGCTTTCTTCTCCTCCCCATTCCAGACTTCCAGTTTGGGAGGCCGAGTACTCCAAGGATAAGCGGTCTGGCTAGTAAAGACAGATGCAAAGAAGGTATTAGAAACATCAACCTTTTCCTTATCCTCAGTAGTTATGTTCCCTTCTGTGTCTAGTAGTCTAGTAAAGGATGGAGATTGTCTCTGCCGTTCCTCTTGACATTAATATATTTATAAAACTGTAGTGGCCAGGCTGAGCTCATGCTGGGATTTAGCCTTCCTGATTTTTTCTCTGCATATACTGGCAACTTCTTTGTACTCTCCCCAAGTTGCCTGTCACTTCTTCCACCATACATAAACTCTTTTTTTCCTGGACACTCAGCAAAAGTTCCCTGTTCAGCCATGCCAGTCTTCTTCCTCAATGGGTCATCTTACAGCACACAGGGACAGCCTGCGCTTGTACTTTTAAGACTTCCTTCTTGAGGAGCACCCAGACTTCCTGGACCCCTCTGCTCTTCAGGACTGTCTCTGAAAGGACCCTCCCTACCAGTGTCCTGAACAGCTCAGTCTGCTCTCCAGAAGTCCAAGGTAGCAGTTTTACTGACAGTCCTCCTGCCTTCACCAAGAATAGAGAACTCTACCATTTTGTGGTCGTCCTGCCCAAGACAACTCCCAACCACATCACCTCCCAGCAGTCCTTCTCTGTTCATGAACAGCAGGCCTAGCGGGGCACCCCCTCTGATAGGCTCACTAACCAGCTGAGTCAGGAGGCTGTCCTCCACACGTTCCAGGAACTTCAGGAACCTCCTAGGCTGCCTCCTCAGGGCTTTATTGTATTTCGAGCATATGTCCAGGAAGTTGAAGTCCCTCATGAGAACAAGCACTAGTGATTGTGTGACTTCCACAATCTGCTTATAGAATACCTCATTTGTCTCTTCATCCTGGTTTGGCAGTCTAAAACAGACCCCCACCAGGATGTCCACCTTGTTGGCCACCTCCCTGATCCTTATATACAGGGACTCTACCTTATCATTCCCAACCTTGAGCTCAACAATATTGAAACACTCTCTAATATAGAGACCCACACCACTGCTTCTTTGTTGCCTGTCCTTCTGAAGAGCTTGTAGACATCCATTGCAGCACTCCAGTTGTGGGAGTGGTCCCACCACATTTCAGTGATGGCAACCAGGCCATAGTTTGCCTGCTGCACAATGGCTTCCAGATCCTCCTGTTTATTACCTATGCTGCATGTATTGGTGTAGATGCACTTCAGCTGTGCCATTGCCCTCACCCTCAACCTTGGGATTGCACCCCCAGGCTCATCTCCCTCAAGCCTCATTTCATCCCTATCTCCCCTAGTTCCTAGTTTAAAGCCCTTTTGATGAGCCCTGTCACCTCCTGGGCTTGAATCTGTTTCTCCCTTTGAAACAGGTGGGACCCATCTTTAGCCATCAGGCCAGGTGCTTAGTAAACCTCCCCATGATCAAAAACAAATGAACAAACAAATTCTCGTGATGGCACCAATCTCTCAACCATGTGTTGATGAACTGAGCTTTTCAGGTCCACTCAGTAACCCTCCCTGCCACTGAAGGTATAGAGGAAAACACCACCTGTGTTGCCGCTCCATTCATTAATTGCCCCAATCCCCCGAAGTATTCTTCTGATAGCCTTCAAGCTTCTCTCTCAGAGATTTTGTTGCTGGCAGCCTGAATTATCACTAAGGGGTAAAAACTTTCTGTATCACTAAGGGATAAAAACTAAGGGGTAAAAACTTTCCAAACTGAACTTCCCCTGGCACAACTTGAGGCCATTCTGTCTTGTCCTATTGCTAGTTATCTGTGAGAAGAGGCCTATCCCCAGCTCCCTACAACTTCATTTTCAGGTAGTTGCAGAAAGCAATAAGGTCTCCCTTGAGCCTCCTCTTCTCCAGACTACACAACCCCAGTTCCCTCAGCCACTCCTCATTGGACTTGTGTTCCAGGCCCTTCACCAACTTCGTAGCCCTTCTCTGGACACACTCCTTGATGTCCTTCTTGTAGTGTGGGGTCCAAAACTGAGCACAGTACTCGAGGTGCAGCCTCACAGGAACAGAATACAGGGGGACAATCACCACCTTGGTCCTGCTGGCTACACTATTCCTGATACAAGCCAGGATGTTTGTGGTCTTCTTGACCACCTGGGCACACTGCCAGATCATGTTCAGGTGAGTACATTGACCAAAACCCCCAGATCCTTTTCCTCTGCACAGCTTTCCAGCCACTCTTCCCCAAGCCCGTTGTGCTGCATGAGGTTGTTGTGATCAAAGTGCAGGACTTGGCACTTAGCCATGTTGAACCTTATCCCATTGGCCTCTGCCCATTGATCCAACCTTTCCAGGTCCCTCTGCAGGGCCTTTCTACTGTTTGGTATATCAACACTGCCCACCAACTCGGTGTTGTCTGTAAACTGGGGGTGCTTGATCCTGTATTTATTAGATTATCAGGGAGGAATAGGAGTTCAGACAGACTCTTCTACCTGTCATCTCTTCCCCAAGCCAGCACTTGGATTTATGTACAGGGTTTGCCTGACTCTTTACAAAAGTGCCTGTTTCTCTCTGAAGGATCTATGTGTGGTGTCCTTTGCCTAATTTTAGATGTAGTTTGTGAAGAGGTCTGACCTAATCTGTTTTTTTGGCACCCTCAATAGCCAGCTGAGGAGGAGATGCTGCCAGGTAGGTGGCACCTTTCCTAGTATCCTTCTTCAGCCAGGGTTATAAGGGTTATATACGGCTAGTAGGTAACTCTCCTCTGGGCTGGCCATTCCTCACTGAAGAACTCTTCTTAGACTAATTCCAGCCCAAAGTTACATAGTCTAACAGGAGCTCTCCAGCATATATATATATATATATTTTTTTTTATTTTTTTTTCTTTTTGGGGGGTGGGTGTAATATCTGAATTGGACAGTCCCATTAGGCACTCTGAATCTCACTTTATTTCTCACTTTATTTGTCCTTAACCCAATGACACAAGTTAAAATGTAAATAGTAACAATTTAGTGGCATATTCCTGATTTGTCAAATATTACTTAAAACTTAGATGAAAAACAAACAAACAAACAAAACACACACACATACACACACAAAAAAAAACCCAACAACTCTTATTAGATTTGTATTCATTGATTATCAACTCTTTTTATGCAGTCATTTAGCCCACTTGAATGCTAGATTTCTTACAGCGTGAATCGTTTATAAACCCAGGTTTGCTACAGCATCCCTTGACAATGTAATTAAACAACCCAAATTACTTTTTTCACGTTCTCAATATGTATGGCTGTAAATTCAAGTCCAGTAAGCAGACTTGCCTTTCACCTTGAGCACATACCCTTTATTTAACTACATATATTCCAGACTATATTTAAATGAAAACAAACAAACAAGTAACTTTGTTCCTTAAGAGCTGCTTTGTATTCATGGTCTATGCAAGGTAAACCATACAGGAAAAAAGTGTATGCTTTCACCTTCTTGTGAACCCTTCAGAAAACAGTAACACAATCATTTATTTATAAAGCCAGATAATTTTTCTTCATGGGACCTCAGAGTTTGAATATGTTGTGCTGCAGTTAAGAGCAAAAATAATTATGTTATTAATAGTAATTATATTTAGCTCAGGTTAGCTAAACATTTTTTTTTCTTTTTTACTTTTGAGTATGAATGGGAATGAAAGAGTTACTATATATGGCATTTCTTTGTTATTTGTTATACAAAACAAAATATGACAAAGTCAAAAGAATTATTTACCTTCATGCCCATGGGATCAGGGTCACAAAACCAACAAAACAGCGTGGTCCAGATCTAAAAAGTTGCTTAGGAGAATAGAACTGCTTTTAATGTCTAAATGCCTTGAATACCTAAATTTCTGAAAGGATTTGAGACACTAAAATAGAAGCTTTATATCTGCATAGTTGTAGTGACCTAACTCTGACTTCCCTGTGACTATCATCAGTCACTACTGATATAATTCATATATACTCTTATAGGAAGCAGCAAATAATTTTATTTTATGTAAATTTATAAGGGATATGAGAATATCATCCTCCATCTTAAGAAAACAAGAAACTTAAAGAGAAAAATGTGGATATTACTACTACTATTGCCAATGCATTTGTAACTTAGCTTTGGTAGAGGCTGCAATAATGCTGTGGGTGTTTAAACGCTTGTTTGCCATCTTTTATTTTTACATTCCAAGCCTCTTCAGGTTGAGTAAGGGCACGATACGTTTCCTATTTGGACACTTCTTTTAAAAGGAGTGTTGAAGAAATTGCCTGTAATCTGAGTGGTTAAATCAATACATGGTTCATGTCAAAGGATCCTACTTGGAAAGCAACTCTTGATTCTAGCAAAAGGAGTATCAGAAGTGTTTGAATCCCTCCCAAATCTGCAGTAAATAATTCATGGTTATTAGAGCATTCATTCTTTCCTTGTCCATTGTTGTGCAATGTGTTGAAACTTGTCCCAAATATAAAACCTTAACATAAGCAAAAAGCAGACAAAGTAACAGAAAATAGAGTGCAATTGCTTGAGGACACAATTGGATTCAAATTTTGATTATAGATCACCATCTCACAGTAGTGTTAGAATCACATTTCACACAGGCATTGGCTCAATGGGGCTGTCAATTTTAAAGTAATACAAAGAGTATTATTAAGGCTAGCAATCGGACACCTGCCAAAAAGATATTTGGAAAGTGAAATCACTTCTGAGACATTATGGGAAAGCTTTGAAAACAACATGAAAGACAGTAACACTGATTCTTAATTTTTAACTACTGGTATCTAAAGAGATAATGACTAGCTTGCAAAATTGGATGGCTTACCGAGAAGGAGGAATCTTCCAAGATTTCCAAGTAATTAAACTATGGAATATTTATAGCCTTAGCCAGTGTCAGCTGAGGTTTCTTGAAACAACTTTTAATTAAAACTCGGGTTTTAACATTAAAAATTGAGTACATTCTTTTCACAGCATTTTAATTACAGTAGAATGGGACACATTGCAGTGCAGATGACAAAGATAATCAGACCCTTACCTGTCCAGTATGTGATGGCCAATGCAGATGCTTCAATAACTTTTCAAATTGTTTATTCATGTGATACATGGAACTACATCTTCCTAAGGTTTATTTCTTCAAACAAAGAAGTCTGTATTCCTCCACTAGCTTTCTGGTCATCTTCACTAAATATGGTATTAATAACTGGTGAGTCATCTGTGTGGATGAACAAATGCAGGGGAGAGAAAAGGGAAGAGAAATAAAGCCACTGAACTTCATTCAGGTTCCTTTTCCAGTCTTTCACTTCTTCTTTTCTGTGCCCATAATAGTGCTGATATTGATGCATAGAGTTGTAAGACATTTGACTATGTGAATAAAGTTTCCTAACTATGTGATCACATACCCCAGAATCTCACAAAATAAAATAATAATAGTAATATCATCTAAAATTATTTTTGTATTTACATTGACAATTCTGACTGTTTATCATTGAAATGAAATGTAAAAAGGACAAGGTAGAGATGAGAATATGTATATTGTTCATTCAGTCTCAGGAAGTACAAATTTAGATGTGTCTTTTGTCAGCAAAAACTTAAAAAATAGGATGCATCGTAACAACTCACAATGGGCATGGTGGAGCTCATGGAAGATTCAAATAGATATATTCCTGAAGCTTGTCCAGAATTCAGGATGTATTAGGCCAGAGTTATTAGATCAGAATACCCACAGCTAAATTTAAGGGCCTGAGGTCCCTGGTTTAGAACAAAGATAATATCTGCCCATCAAGGTGAAACCACCATAGTGCTAGGTAAACTAAGCCATTTGTTGCGATTGCTTATGAGGATCTTCAAACAGGAATGTTAGCTCAGGTGAGACATACACTGTTGTAACAAATTTCCCAGTTTTCTTGTCTTATCATTCTTATGTTTGCATCATGGAAGAATAGAAGTTTGTGTCTCGGCAAGAACTGCTTTGCTCTCCAGATCTGCTTTTGCCATGGTATGCTGGTTGCAGTATATCAACTCTCTTTCTTCAGGACCTTAAAAAGTAAGGCAAGACACTTTTCCAATTAGAAATAAAGGAAATAAAGGGACTAGTTCCCCAACTTAAGGTTTTCAGTGAAGTAAGCTAAACTACTCGTGGTTCGTATGCCATATTTGAAGAAATCTGCAGAGTGATTTAGTGGCTATTTGCCCAAATCAGAAAGGCCTTTGACTGAGTCTGGAAGCCAGTTTCTATTGATTGATTCATTAAATTAGATTGGGATTGAATTCTGAACACAAAGCCTATTCTGGAAACTACTCCACATAACTTATGTTACTGAGCCACTTCAAATATGTTTGGATTGCCTGCTGAAACTAAATATTGCTGCTACAGTACTAATAAGAACCAATTTCAGACCACTACCTTCACAGAGGAACTATAAAACAAGAAACAGATCTCACCTTTGTTACTCTTTTCATAGGCCCAATTACTCTGCTGCAAACTGGTATTTTTCTTAGACTGCTCATAAACAACAACAACAATAATAATAATATCTGTGTTTCTTTATCATTTGTTTAAATGTCTTCTTCTGGACCAATATACTAGCAATTCTGATATATTATTAAAATCAAATATTAGATTTATTTTCATGTAGTTTTGTTCTCTTTGAAATGCATAACCCTTTTAATAATATATTATGTGCTTAGGCCTTATTTGTGCAGTAAGACTCATGAAAATGACACCTTTGGAGCATATACAGGTACAAATGTATTTCACTGCCATCCTGAAAATAAATATAACCCAGACTTCTTCTGAAGAAACTCTTTAATTATGCATTGCATTCTATCTCTTTATTTGTTTAAACATTCGTAGTTTTTGCAGTGCTGACATTGAAACAGCCGTTTTTGTTTCCTTGTCCTGAAGGAACTGATAATTCCAAAACACTTGGGAGATTTATGAACTGAAGCAGATATGTTTTCTAAGTATCCTTCGAGGACCACACCTGTTTATTAGCATGCTTTTTTGACTTTTTAAAAATTAAGAACAAAACAATGTTTTCTCATCCATCTACTAAGACAGAAATTGTATTTTCATCATCTCTTGTAATACTTTTTATGTCATATCCTTTTTATTGATCATAGACTGGAATTGCAGGGGAGGTTTCTTAGAAAGATTTATGAAATATTCAAATATGATATCATAATCTCTTATAAAAAAATAATAAACTGTTCCCTTTCTTTGATTTACATGTACATTGATTTTAATGTATGTATACTACTATTTCTGGGCTCAATCCTCAGATGATAAAAAGCAGTCAATCAGCCAGAGCTATGCAATGGAAACAAAGTAATAGTATTTTTTATGTACTGATGAACCAATTCCATTTTCCACTATTCTGAGAGTTTTGTATCATGTGCTTACTTATTTCACTTGCTAACCAAAATCTGTCATCCCCTCCATTAGATTCATTGACTTGGAGCTCTGAAGCTTTATTGTTGTGATCTGTGAACTGCATTGAACAGAGGTGTTCTTATGGTTAACAAAATCAGTTGATTATCCTGATCTCCATCCTTTACTGGATGCGGGGGGAAACATGACTACCGAGGATAAGGAAAAGCCTGATGTTCTTAATGCCTTCTTTACATCTATCTTTACTAGTCAGACCACTTATTCTCAGAGTACTCAGCCTCCTGAACTGGGAGGGCATCTTGACCTGGGGGTGGGAAGTCCACTGTTCAGGTGGAAACAGTTGGAGACCTGCTACTCTACCTGAACTGTCACAAGTCCATGGGGCCAGATGGGTTGGGGCACCTGAGGGTGCTGGGTGAATTGGTGGATGCGATTGCTGGGCTGCCTTATCTTTTTGAAGACAGAATTTTTCCACTTAGTTAATATTCTGTTCTCAGGGTAACATTGTTAAGAACCCTAGTAACAGGTTACTGTCCAGATTTACCCTGGAAACTTGGAATCTCCTATTCTTTCCCTTAATTGCCATTTTTGTCACTGTCAGGTGTACACTTACACTACACATTTGTTTTCCACAGCTTTAAAGCTCTTTATTTTAAGCTCTTTAAATATATGAAATAATTGCTAGGACAATGCAAGAAATTAGTACAGGGTACATTGCTTTTTATAGCAAAATTTTCAGAATGGTGCAAATTCTTTTAAGATTGATTATAAGAACACTTTCAAAAGCAGCAAGAATAGGTAGTTATCCACTCCTCACTGAAAATTAACAGGGCTTTATTACACAAGTCTACTTTTTACTGTAAGGAACTTCAACAGTGTCACTTTTTGCAGTTTTCCCCCTGTTTGTCAGTTATAAATTTCAGTTACTGTGTTAATTTTTTTTTCTAACCTTGCTTCTAGAATAATCTCATCATTGAAATTCTATTTACATAAAAACAAATATTTTTTATCCCATTGAAGCCTTTTACTGAAGGCAAAAGGAAAGGGGGAGAGAGAGAGAAAGAGAGAACAAAAAATACAACAACAAATCAAATCAATAAAATAACAAAATATTATTTTTTTCATAATGATTTAGCTTAAGTAATAAAGGTGATTTGGGGAGAGTGTTCAGGTTTTCTGAATTCTCATGCTTGATCATAACTTTTTTTTTCTTTAAGCATTCAAAACTATTTATTTTAATTTGTATGCAGCTTCAAGATAGCCAAAACAAGATTATATGAGTGGATACAGCATAAGAGGCAGAACACTCACAGATCAGCTCATGTGATTGTCCTTGTTAATATAGCCTTGCAAACCTCTTGGACATTTGGAAGACTGCCATTGTGGTTGTTTTCTCCTGATGCAGTGCCATAAGTAGTTTATTCTGGGTATCTGTCACACTATCTCTTTCATCTGTCTTGCAATACCTGTAATAGAGATCAGTATGTACATGTTATTGCTTTTGACAGTCTTTATTCTTTTAAATTACTTCAGTGGTCTTCTAGCTCATCCCTAGCATGTCTGTTTCCTGTTTCCCATCAGCATGCTATGTCAAAATATCTATCAGGACTATCACTACTCAGAAAGAAAGACATTGCAAATGTAAAAATCCTCATCTGCTACTTATGTATGTTTGTTTTCCAACATCACGCAAAACTGTCTCCTTAGCAGAAGTTCCATCAGGTCAGAAGTTGGTGCCTGAAAGAAGGAGCTATGAATACTGTAATTCAATGCTTCTCCCAAATATGATCAATGATTTAAAACAAACAAACAAACCTCTTCCTGCTTTTAGAACACTCTAAATACACTTTTGACAATTGTAAAGAGTGTTGTTGGATATCATTTTCCCTAGCTGTAAGCCATTTTGAATAGATAAGTAAGCATCTGAATATTCTTTTTCTGAAATTTTGAACATTACTTTTCCAAATCCTATACAAATGATTGTTCACGCAGTCATTCTCACTGTCACTCTTTAATTTGTTGGCAATATTGAAATGTTTTCATTATGTAATTTTTTCTTCTATGTAGTGATTTCTAGGCTAAAAAGTTTTCATAATAAAACATTTCCATATGAAATTAATAAAAACTTCTTTCTTATGTAGAATTCAATAGACCTACATGTCTTATATTAGGAAAATCCTAACTTGTTTAATCTAAGCAAACATGCTCAAAATTAACTGCAGACTCAGTTGAGTAAATCCTTGCAATAATTGCTAAGATTTTCAAATCATATTTTGATCCCATGCAAGTTCATGAAATAGAAAATGCTACAATTTAATTAGGACATTCTTGTAGTTTTAAAGAGACTTTGTACTGTTATGTAAATATCAATGGATCAAATTGTATTTATTTCTTATTCAAATCAGGGAAGTCTAGACTCTAGAACATTTGGATAAAACATACTTATTTTTTTCCCTGTAGAAAACTCATTTTCCATTTTGATTTTTTCCTGCAGTACTTTAGCTTGCCTGTGTGTAAAGAGGAAAATGAAGCTCACATCTAATTTTTCCATTCTTCTGTTTGGACTGAGTTAATGTGTGTTAAAGACCATGTCTCCTGGTGCTGATGAATCCTTTGTTTACCACGTTATAGCGTGGTAAAGGAGAATATCCATGCTGAAGAACAGAGTGAGTTAAGCAATGAAATCTGCAGAAGAGCTGTACATATCAGGATTACATGTTTTGGTTCTTTATTTGGGAAACCAATATTTTTTGTTTTGTTTTGTTTCTTTACAAAGACTTAACTAGGTGTGGTGGACATCTAATGAATCTCAATGAAGATCAATAAACAGCAACCACATGTATACATATTATCAGTCTAAACTAATGTAATGAGGAAATTTAGTAAAGTTACACAGCAGTCTTTCTATTAGAGATACAAATTTTCAAAGTGAGTGACATTTTGTTGTTAAAAAAAAAAAAAAAAAAAAAAAAAAAAAAAAAAAAAAAAAAAACTTTGTTTGAAAAAGATGGAATGTCTCCATCTGGGCAGACTGTTAAAAAAAAATGACTGTCACCCTGGCAGTTTCTAGATTATAAAATACGCCTTCAGGCTTGTCAGATCTAGTCTCTAGATAATAGGCAGCAGTGAAGCCCTGGAAGTCTTAGCTGGACTTCAGGGAATTTTGGATTGAGATGGTACTTGCTCAGGGACCAGATCAGCTTCTTAAGTTTTGATTCTAGATATGGGTTTTCAAGGGTTTAGGCTTATGGAAGAAGGTTACTGCTACCTTCATTTAAATTTTGGATGGTCTCATTTTGGGATCTGCTGTTTGCACAGCCTGAAACATTTCTTAAGAGTGACAACAGAGAAGAACTACAGAAATCAAGAAAAAAAAGGAAAGATCCCTAAAATTAAAGCCAATGATACCTCTACTTATACAGTCAATAAAAATAGAAACTTTGAAAATTTTAATTGAAAAAAATATTGAACTAATATTAATGAAAAGTAACAACTTTGGGGACTTTAATCCTAATTGTACTAAGGCAATGATAGTATTTTAATTGACTCTAGAAGATTGATTTAGACTTCAGATGTTATTTCAGATATTTTTTCCTTACTCATGATACCTTCCATCATTCAAAGCACCACCTTATTTGTCATACACTATTACCAGATTGGAAGCAACTCTCAAAAGAATGCTAATCTACCGGCCATATCAGTATCTACTTCTGTTATTCTTAATTCTCTATCTTCAAATTTTGCAAAACATTGTAATTTTTATGTTGCCGTTTCTTATGAAAAATACTACACCTAAATATGAAACACACCGCTGAAAGAAGTGTCTTTTTACTCACTCCAGAACACATTTCCAGAAAGAAATTAGAGTTCAATTCTTTGTCTAAAACTCATTTGAAAGATGCTATCTACATGGAAATGTAGGTATTTGGGGCTAGATCCATAGAGGGACTTAAGCAAGAAGAGCTTTTTTAAGTGGCTTATAGCATGCATTTCCTTTGAAACCCACTTGAATTTACATTGGTATGAATTAATAATCGTTGGCTTGCAAAATGAGAGCAGAGAGGAAGAGTGGTAGACAGAAGAGGGAGAAAGTATGTGATTCTGTAATGTAAGGGTAAGTTATTAAGATAAAATGCTCACATTTTTGTACCATTCAATATTTAAACAGTTTGTTGTTTTTTTTTTTGTTTGTTTTTGTTTTTTTTTGGTGTCAAAAAAAAAAAAAAAAACAACAAGAACATTTCAGAAATCTCAAATAGTTCATACTCTGTGGATTAAATTGTTAGCCTGGAACATTTCAAATTTGGGTTCTAATTCCTGTTCCAAGACAGGCGGTATGGGTATTTGAAGCACAATTTAAATACCTTCTAAATATATCTCCTCTTTCTCTTAGGAACAATTAAAGTGCAATGAAGTAAAGAACATGTAACAGGCAGTCATTCTCTCTTTTTGTGTGTGTGTGTTTTCATTATTTTTCAGTGGGAATGATCAACATGCTTAGCTTTCCAATGGAACAAAAAATTCATAATGATAGCCTAAATGAAAAAAGGTGCCGTCATTGACCAGGAGCTTCCATACATCTACGAGGGGAAAAGGTCAGTGTATTTAAGTTGGCTACTTAAAGGGCAAACTGGAAAGACCAATATGAGACTTGCAAGAAGCTTCCTTCACAGAAGGGAGTCCTTGGTTTCAGTTTTACTTCTGGATGCTGAAGGGCAGGCTGTTCAAACACCTCTCAGTTTACTGGTCTTCATTACACCAGTACTGAACACTCATTTCTCATAATGTTGTTATACTGTAAGTGCTCAGCACACCTGAAAAATAAATTAAATCTGTTTAAGTGTCTTAATTTAGACTCTGAATTTTCAAAACATAGGCTTCTGTCACTATATATTTTATTTTAATTATTTTTTTTTATTTTAATTACAATGGCACTACTAAAAGAGAGCATAAAAAAGTGTGCATTTTCATTTTGGCTTACTTAATCTCTAATCTCATACATTGCAGGTTTTAAAATTGGATACTGGGAAAAAATAATTTTGCTTTGTAAGAAATAATCCCCTTCATAAATTATTGACTAACCTTACTGTATAAATGCAAGACTCTCAAGTTGTTTTTTTTTGTTTTGTTTTTTTTTTTTTTTTTTTTTTGTTGTTGTTTTTTTTTTTTTTTTTCCAGGGGGATTGGTATTACTCATAATTAAATGGGATAAACTAAAAAATGCAAAACTATAAATCTTTAAGGTCAAGTACAGGGAGTGGTTTATTTTGAACATGATTCAAACAATTTCTCAGTGTGTTTCTTTGTTCTTCAGCTCTTTAAAGCCCAACCTATCAGTAATTCAAAGTATGTGCCTGATGTGTATTTACACCTGCTGTATTTGGAAGGTGTAACCTAGTACATTTTCTTAGCTCTTTGAACTGTTGATACTCTAAAGCAAACAATAGAAGTTTACATTCTTTCTGTTGTATTGAACAACTGTTAGGTGTCAAATTACCCTCAGGTATTTTTGCTTTAACAATAAAATTAAGAGTCCATTTTCCATCCCCTTAACAAAATAAGTTCTTTACTCTTAAGAACTATAGGCAGAAATTTTGCCAATATTCCTCCCCTAGCATGAATATGCATCTTGATAATACACAAAGTCAAATTGAAATGCAGAAGAAAAAGCAGTTGTAAAGCTACTAATGCCTAACCTTCAGAAGCAGGAGGTGAAAGCTGTATGTCTGGCAGTCTCTTTCCACACAGAGGAACTAGCACACATTGGACTTCATGAGAAGCTGATGCAATGCATATTGGCAGTCCCTCAAAAGGGTAAAACAAGAGCTGATTGTATACTGCTTTATGTCTGTACCACTGGGAACTTTGTCACAGCATCAACAAATGCAAGATGAGGCTTAAGTCAAAATCAGTTACCTGAAACCATCTAAATACTTACTGATTCC
Organism: Anas platyrhynchos; assembly: GCF_047663525.1. NCBI lineage: Eukaryota > Metazoa > Chordata > Aves > Anseriformes > Anatidae > Anas > Anas platyrhynchos. The sequence goes on along the minus strand of NC_092588.1, from coordinate 146,729,143 downwards.
TAAATGGTACTTGTAGAAAAGTCCAGATTTAAAAGCATCAATTCTGTTTTATTTCTATGATGTTAAGTTCCTTGAATTTAAGTAGCTTTCATTTTACTTTAATAATAATAAGAAGAGGAAAAAATGTCCATATTTTACAAGCAAAACTGATGCAGATTCAATCCTTTGTTTAGCATGTATGCTAAGGTACAGACAGAATTTGATCTACTGAATGTTTCATTAAAGTGTTGACAGCTAAGCATATGAGGTACAACTGCTGAGATTATATATGAAATATGCCAACAGTAAGTAAATAACAGACTACATTCTCTCTCTGTATATGGTGTAAAAACTGGCTCACACATGTTTCTGCAAAGAAAATGCAAGGGACCTAATGGCTTCTTTCTATCTTTAAAATGTATCTTATATAAAAAATAAACCATAGGGTGGAACAGACACTATGAAAAAAATGAACAGCCACCCTAACCAAAAGCCCCAGTTTGCAAGCTTTGTTATTAAAGTCTGCAAACTACTTATGTGTTCAATGAGCATTATTTAGAAAGTTCTAATGAACAAAAATCATTACTTTCTGTTTATTAATTCTTTAATTTTATACTACCATACCTATATTCTTCTATTTCAGAACATCCACCTACTGCTTGTATAACAAAATGGGGAATTAGGGCAAGTTCATATATTTTAGAAATTAGGACCACTGTGTCTATGATTAATTAATATGAAAAGGGCTACATTTTCAACTAAATATTTTGACAATGAATAATTTAACGAGGTTTACTTTTACTATATTGGTAAAGCAAACTTCATTTCACACACTGCACAATAAATTCTCTCTAAAGCTATACATGAGACCAAAAAATTACAAACATAAAATTCAATTGCTCATTTCCATTTAAAATTTGGAGTAGAACTACATACAGTAAATTTAGGATATACACCTAATATATGTGATTGTCCAAGAAGGATATTGGTTCTATTATTACCATCAAGAAAAAAAATTGCTATATTCCCTAGAAGGAAATTATTTGTGTTAATTTATTCATTCACATTTTCCTCAGCCCCATGAAATTTTTTTTTTTTTTTAGAAAACAGATAAAAATATACAGTCGATTAAACTTGGTGTAGTGATTTAAAGAAACAGATATCCTACAAAGGAGTCAAAAGATATTTTAATTTATGAGCCTTAAAGTCATGAGTCAAGTCCTGTTATCGTTATTACATTTATGAGGCTTTAATGACTACTAAAATAAATAACAGAATATTTATGATTCAAAATGTATGAAAAGAATGTTAAATAAAACCTTCCAAAACATACTGAGATAAAAACAAAATATTTAAGTTCATTTAGCTCACTCAGCATTTTCAATAGCAGAAATGATATATACAAATATGCAATACTGAATTCAGGAGAAGCCTTAACTGATCATCAGAGGCTAGCATTTAGTTCTATTCTTCTTTGGAGTTCAAATAATTGGTGGTTTTGTGTTCCCTCTTGAGACAAGAGGAACTGAGATGCTCATGAGAAGAAAGGCAGAAGACTGACATATCACAAACGGTTCATGAATGTGACATTATCACAAAAAGACAAAAATTGGACCCTTTGTGCATTGGGCCAGTTATGTGGTGCAGAATATCAATCAGTGATAAAAAAATGGACCAATTTTCAAAGAAAAATTCTTTATTTTATGTTAGTCATAGAAACAACAGTAAAATTTATTTTCCATCCAAAGTTAGGAAGGCTCTTTTTGCTTTAATGGCCTAATGTGAATTGACAGTGAAATATATCCCTGAAGAACCAAAGCATTATGCTGTGAAGTAAAGACTGCACAATTCCATTATTACTGACATAAATGACAGTTTATAGAATTCAATAAGAAGCAGGATTTCATTTATATATATATATTTATTTATTTCACACTTTTATAGAGGTATTAACTAGTGAAGATTTATATTTCAATAATGTTTTTTTTTCTTTTCTTTTTTTTTTTACTCCCCCAAAATACTAACATACCCCTTAAAATACTAACATAATTGCTATGTCATGTTTCATCACTTAAAAAGTCAAAAAACAGATAGCTCTGTTTTAAATTTACTGCTGATGTAGGCTGCTAGATTTTTACACGTCTCATCCTCTGCCATACTTGCCCACCCATTTCAATGGTGCAAGTATCTTTAGAAAACAAAACAAAACAAAACAGAAACACAAATTTGGCTTCCCTCTGGCTTTGAAGATGGGCTTATCAGTTGAACTTGACTTTTTTGCATATTTCTGTTATTCTCTTTGTGTCAATTGCATTATATATATATATGTTGCAATTTTCATGTTTACACTAACTAGTAAACAAAGAAACCTTTATATGACTGCACAGTAAATTGCATGTGCAAGTGCTGTGATTGTGTATGGATTCAATAATTCAAAACATGTATGAGACAGGAAGACATAAGACATTCTTTCTAAGCTTATTAATTTATTGCAAGGAAAAAATAACAAGGAAGAACTATGCCCAGCTGCTGTGCCATTCCTTTAAAAGAACACAATGCTTTTATATTTATTTTCTTCTGGTAGGTGTCATGTGGTTAGCCCTGGTCTAGCTATCAATGCTGTTCAGGAACTTACTCTGCAATCAGTAGAGTGTAGTAATTGTAATTATAAACAGCACTCCCTATGTGATCAAGGGAGAAGACTAATTCCTTGATATCTCCCACACTTTTTGGCCCATTGTTGCAATCAAGTAATCAAAGTTTGACTTTTAAACAGGGTTTCTATGTTTGCAACATCTGCATCACAAAAATCTTCATTGTCAAACTTGTGAAGTAAGAAGTTATGAAGTTCCTCTGAATAAACCTTTATTATTATTTTTTAATTGCAGTGTTCAAAACATGATGGAGATCTTCAATCCCACAATGACCCTACAAAGTACAAGATGTACTCAAAAAAAAAAAAAAAGGATCAGATTGTTCATGGCCTCATCCAGCCTGCCTTTGAACACCTCCAGAGACGGGGCATCTACAACTTCTCTTGGCAACCTGTTCCAGTGACTCACTACCCTTACAGTGAAGAATTTTGACGTAATGTGTAGTCTAAACGTGGGGATCCCCCCACATGGGGATGGAGAGCTCTTGAGCTCTAAAAAAAATCCTTGAAGAGTTGCCAGCTCTGATCAGATCTTCTTTCCCTAAGGACAGTGTCCCACAGGATCTCATCCACTAATTCTTTGTATAACTGGAAGTTCACTCTTATAAAGTTGAGGGTTCTGAATTTGCTCTTTGCCAGGCCCACATCCCTTGAGATCACAAATTCAACCAGGGTGTGGTCACTGCAACCCAGACTGCCTTCAATCTTAACCTCTTTAATGAGGTCATCCACATTGGTGAGCACCAGGTTCAGAAACACTTCTCCTCTAGTTGGTTTGTCTAATACCTGGATGAGGAAGCTGGCCTTAATGCACTCAAGGAGTCTCCTGGATTGTTTACTGCCTGCTGTGTAGCTTTCTTGGCAGACATGTGTGATTGAAATCCCCCAGCAGGATGAGAGCCTGTTAGCACAATGCTTTTTGTATTTAGAACTACAAGGCTTCATCAAAAGGCTGCCCTTGATCAGGTGGCCTGTAGTAGACCCCAACCACAAGATGCCCTTTATTGGTCTGATGCTTAATTTTTACCCACATATTCTCAACCTGCTCATGGCTGTTTCTCAGCGGTAACTCTTCACAATCTACCAATTTCTTAACATAAAGGGCAACTCCCCCACCCTTCCTTCCCTGACCATCCCTCCTGTAAAGCTTGTAGCCCTCCATTCCAGTGTTCCAGTTGTGTGATTCGTCCCACCACACTTCCATGATAGCAATTAGATCATAGTTTTCTAACTGCACTATGGCTTCCAACTCCTGCTTATTCCCCATGCTGTGTGCATTGGTGTAGAGGCCAACTTGAAGTTCCACACAGTCTAGCCCCTCCTTCATATACATTGCCACTCCCCCGACCTCACCTACCCTGCCTGTCCCTCCTGAAGAGCCTGTAATCATCTATTGTGACACACCAGCCACAGGCCTCATCCCACCAAGTTTCGCTTATGCTGATGATGTCATAGCTGTGGGACTGGGCCAAGACTTCTAGTTCATCCATTTTATTCCTCATACTGCATGTGTTTGTGTAGAAGCACTTCAAATGCGCCTCCCTACACGCAGCACCTTGTGGAGCAGACTAAAAGACTTCACTAGCACACAGTCCCTCTGATTCTAGTGCACCATCCCTTAGCTCATCATTAGCGTGCCTGGTTTTATCCCTTTCCCCCTTCAACTCTAGTCTAAAACCCTATCTATCAGCCCTGCCAACTCCTGAGAAAAAATCTTAATCCCCCTCTGAGAGAGGCGCATCCCATCTGGTGCCAGCAGGCCTGGTGTCGCATAGACCTTCCCATGATCGAAAAACCCAAAGTTCTGCCAGTTGCACCACTCCCGAAGCCACATATTAATGTGATGAGTCTGCTTGTCAGCATCGATCCCCCCTATCGGAAGGACAGAGGCAAACACAACCTGTGCCCCTGAAGCTTTAACTAGTTGCCCTAAAGCCCTAAAGTCCCTCTTGGACTTCTCCTTATTACCTCATCATTACCAGCCTGAAAGACCAGTAGCGGATACTAGTCAGTGGGCCGTACCAGGTGCTTGACTTTCTTGGCGAAGTCTCTCACCTGAGCCCTAGGGAGCCAACAGATTCCCTTTGGGTTGGGTCCAGTCGGCATATTGGGCCTTCTGTCCCTTTCAGAAGGGAGTCCCCCATGATGATAACCCTTCTTTCTTTCTTGACAGAAGATATAGCAATACGGGGGGTAGGTTGCCTTGCCTTAGGCACCCGCTCCAACTGGGACATGCTTTTGTCTACGTTGTTCTGACTGTTGTGTTCTAGAGCCTCGTACCTGTTACATAAGGGTAGATGAGAAGGTGAAGTGGGCAGGGACAGGACTCGCCTACCACCCCGAACAGGAACGTGTCTCCATTTCCCCCTTGTCTTAGGTCCCTTCCTACTGCCTGGCGGGATGAGGGAACTTTTGTATTCTGCATAGGAAGAGACACTTGTGCTGTGGCAGGTTCATGAGTCTGTCTCAGAGAGGGTAGAGGACACCTCCACCAGTCAATTTCCCTCTCTGACTCCCTGATGCTCCTGAGCCTGCTCACCTGCTCCCAAAGCTCCGCTACCTGTTTGAGCAGCTCTTCAACCTGGGCACACCTCCCAGAGGCATACCCTTCACTGCTGCTGTTGGATACCGACAGAAGACTCAGGCACACCCTGCAGCCCAAGACCTGGACTGTGATGTGTTTTCCTGAGACCTCTGTCTGAGTAGCCACATCAGCGGCTGTGGCTGGAGAGGCCGCAAGAGATGTGGAGTCCATGGTTTTCTGCCTGGTTGATACCATGGCCAGGCTCTTTGCAAGCATGTTACAAGTACCAATGGGAAAGACCACTGCAAAAGAGCGGTGAGGGGCCCTCCCTGCATGAACTGCCATGTGAACTGCCGTACCATGCCCTTCTGACACGCCACACCCTTCTGACACACCACGCCCTGTTCGCCTGCCCTGGTTGTCGTGCTCCTGGTTGCTCATGCTCCCTAGGGGCTGCTTTTGAACAGCCAGGGAGGGGGCACTGCTGGCTCTGCCTATACCTTGTCAGCCTCCCTCTCGAGGGCTTCCAGGTCCTGGCAGCTCCCTTGGCTGCTTTGAGTGGCCTTGATACCAGAAAACAAACCCTGCCCGCCTCAATCCCCTGCTCCACTGCAGAACAAGTCTGCCTTGGAGCCAATCACCTCAGCAAGTGGACAGTAGTCCTGTGGCTTAAACAAATTTGGTAGCTGCTTTGTCATGTCACATATGTGGGTCATAGGCAGGCAGCAAACTTCTTGAGAGAGATTGGCTGGGTGGCAGATGGGCGCTTCAGTGCCTCTCAGAGTGGAGTCTCCAATCACCAGCACCCTTTGTCCCTTTGCGCTTTTTTTGTAGCACTGATTCTTATACACCAGGTTTGCTGGTCCATGTTTATACTGTTGCTCTTTCCTAGGGCTTGAACATTACCATTTTTTGTTTTTATTATTCTCTCCTTTTCTCCTTTTTTTTTTTTTTTTTTTTTTTTTTTGCCCCAGAGCATCACACATACTGCGCAGAGGCACTTCAGGGGCAATGGAGAGATTCCTCCTCCTGCTCCAAGCAGAGACAATTGTCCAGCTTCCCTTGTCTCATGAGTTCATGAATTGTGGCAATTCAGGGTTAGAGGCTCCTTTACCAGTCCATTGACAGGACTTAAGGAAGGGCTGTTGCTTAGCATGTGCCAGTGCTTGATACCAAGCATCAGTCTCTTCTTCAGATTTCTGGATGCTTCGCAGCCTGTCGAGCTCCTCTTGCAAGACAGAGGTATGGTGTGGTGACATACATATTAATTCAATTTTCCAAGAAAGGGCAGGATTTATATTAATGTTTTTGAGAACTAATTATTATATTGTCCCTCCTACTTTCACATACACAGTACCCTCTGATTGTCACACTTTGAGCTCTTTCTGATGAAGGCTCATAGTCTTCTTCACCTTGTACTTTTCTCCTTTCTGTTCTGCACATGTTCTGTTGTTTACCACTTCAGCAGTTTTGATTTTCTTCAAACTCAGCTAATTCAGTTGTTTGACTTCTACTTTGGGCACTGTCTTCCTTCTTCAGCCTTGATTTTGTAGCTAGCATTGAGGCTTATCACATGAGGCCAATACAACAATTTAGCAATTTCAGATATCCCTTCAGCTTACTATATTACATAGTTGGTGTTTTATAAACATCGTTTCACTGGGATAGGAAAAAATGGTTGTGATGGGAAGTTGTTTGGAAGAGAAGTCATTGTGGGAAGAGAAAATCACCACTGGGATGGGAAATCATTGGGGTAGGAAATCACCATTAGCTATGGGAAGTTACTTGAGCTAGGTGATCCTTGGGATGGGAATATGTCCTGGGCAAGGAAAATCCTCCCTGAGCTGGGAAATCCTCCTTGGGCTGGGAAATCCTTGAGATGGGAAGCCTGTTTGGGTACCCAAAATTAAATCATCACAAGCCTGCTGTCGAGGGGTGAGGGGTTGGTCGGAATGCTGGCCGTTGGGAATGAACCCCTTGTGCCCCACTCTCCAGGCACCATGGCAGGTACAGCAGTTGGCTCCTGATCGTCCCAGGGCTGTGGCCCTGCAGGTGAGCCCAGGGCCCCACAGCTCACCCCAGCACCCCCTTTGGCTTTTCCCCAGTCAGAGCCCCGGGCACTTCTGGCATCAGGAAAAGGACATGGCTATAGCCAAGAGGTTTGGCTACCCATAGACCTCCACTCCTCTATGGTCCCTGTAGTGCACAGGCACACTCAGGATGCAGCCACAGACACCTTGGCTGGCACCCGCTTCTTCTGCGGCCATGCTCCTCTGCCCTTTCCCTCTGTCTTGCCCTTGTCCCTCTTTAGTGCTCTACCTGGGCAGTGTGTCCTGGCCCTGGCTGCCATTAGAGGGACAGCACAAACACCAGTGTCCAAGGCCACCACCACCAGCCCCACACCTTCCCTTCTAAAAATCACCTTTCTTCAAAACTCCTCTTTACGGTTAGAAACTGGCGGGATGGGAAAATGAGAATGGAATGGGGAGCTAAGGGGATGACAAATTGTTGTCATCAGAAATGCTTCTCGGCATGGGAAGTGGATGGGATTGGAAATTGATATCATATGGATTGTCCTTTCTCTCTCCTTCTTGCTCTGTTGCTTAGATTAGCTTAGTTTAGTGTTCACTTTGCAAAGCTTCTAGCCCAGGTCTCCAGGAAAATGCTGTAAGAAAAAAACATTCAATGCCTTCAGAAAGCCCAATAAGAAAAAATCCAAAGCAAAAATCCCTGCAAAACTCAGTGCCTCATCTTATAATGGAATAAGAAATGTTTACCTAAATTTCAGGAATTAAATTTCATGAACTCCTAATGACTGGGGATGAACCCCGCGGTGTCCTGCACATGCCATACAGTACCACTCAGCACCTACATACAAAAGAGAAAATAGATATATGGCACCAGCCCAGGAGGAATCTGGGGCTGCTATCCAAAACCAAACCTCTCTCAGGAGGTAGCCAAGAGTATTGGATAGCATGCGAAGTAATGCCATAGCCATGCCTGGGACGAGGCAAGGGTAGCTACCAGGCATGGACTTAGCAGCCCCAGATTTCTCCAGGGCAGGTACATGAGAACTTTTATCTCTCTGGGAGCTATCTCGAACTAAACCACTCTAAGAATGTTGCCAAGAGTATTGCACAGCATGTGAAACGCTTGACAGACCCATGCCTGGGAGGAGGCAAGGGTAGCTACAGGGCATGCAACTACCTCTTAGAGAAAATATGTTTCTGGTACCAGCCCTGGAGAAATCCGGGGCTGCTATCCTGAAGCAAACTGCTCCCAAGAGGTAGGCAAAAGTCATAGAGTTATCCAAAAAAATTCTACATGCATGCATGCCTGTGAGGAGGGAAGGGTAGCTACCAGGCATGGACCTACCTCCAAAAGAGACAAAATTTCTCAAGTACCTACCCTGGAGGAATCTGGGGCTGCTATCCAGAACTAAACCTCTCTCAGAAGGTAAACAAAAACTCGGATATACTGCCTTAGCCATGCTTGCAAGGAGGCAAGGGTAGCCACAGGGCAGGCAACTACCTCTTAAAGAGACAGAAGTTCTCTGGTACCAGCCCTGGAGAAATGTGGGGCTGCTTTCCAGAACCAAACCTCTCCCAGGAGGTAGACAAAAGCCATAGAGTTATCCAAAAAATGTTACAAATGCATGCCTGGGTGGACACAAGGGGAACTACCAAGCACAGACCTACCTTTAGAATGGACAAGAGCTCTCCGCTACCTGCCCTGGAGGAATCTGGGACCACTATCCAGAAGTAAAGAAACCCTCTTTTACTGGGTCCCTGGTACCATTTCTAAATCCCGGTATTCCTTCTTCCTCCACAGAAGGACAAGAGGGCTCTTCTCAATACCCCTGCCGTGGAGCTCTTCTGGATGCTGCATGACACTCCCTCTCCCTGCAAGTCGGTAAGGAACACACTGCAAAATGCCTGGCAGGAGTCAAGTCCCTGATCACCACTATTTGTGCACCTTTCAGATGGCCCACAATTAGATGCTGGAACACAGAGTCATGAGAAAATAAAATTCTCAGTTATCTGCTCTGGAGGTATGTGGGGCTGCTATCCAGAACCAAACCTCTCTCAGGAGGTAGCGAAGCACCATAGAGTTATTGAAAATTTTTAAATGCATGCCTGGGAGGAGGCAAGGGTAGTTACCTGGCACCTGGCAGGGACCTACCTCCTGAAGAGACAACAGTCCTCACTTACCTTCCCTGGAGGAATCTGTGGCTGCTATCCAGAACTGGATCTCTCTCTGGAGGTATCCAAAAGCCTTCAAGCCATGCCAGAAGCTTTCCAAATGCAAGCTTGTTTGGAGGGAAGTGTAGCTACCAAGCATGCACCTACGGAACCATTCTGACTGGGGCTGATTCCCGCGGGGTCATGGACATGCCGTGCGGTGGCACTCAGCAGAATTGACTCCAGAACCTTCCCTGGTTCCATAGGCACACTGCTAGGCCTGTACTTCTCCGCATGTTCCTTCTTGCCCTTCCTGAGCGGTTTGCCAGGACTGCTGTAAAATTACTGCAAGAGGCTTGTTGTGGAGAATGGTCAGCCTATTGGTGTCACTGGTAAACACCGACCTTTGGCAAGGGGGCAGCTGAGCAGCTTGCTTCCTCTTGTCTCTTCTACAGACTTGGTGGATGGAGGCCCGTCAGCTTGGGAGGAGATCTTGCAAAAGGAGGGAGTCTTGAGGAGGCAGGACGGTCCTCTTTTGCCAGAAGAACAGAATCCTGAATGACATGATGCCTGCAGTGAAACCTTCAGCTTGTGCCATTGTAAAATAGGAACTAAAACAGTATTTATAGAATATGAAAGTTACCCCCCCTGGATATGATAAAGAGCTTAATGAAGTACATGCTAGGCATACAGGACTCTAGTACTCAACACTCCAGCCAAATCATGCTCAACATCACCGCAGGACAGGGAAAAGATCAGGCTGGGATATAACACAAAAGAGGAAAGTGTAGAAAAACTGTTAGGAAGAAGCGTTCCAGTCAGCATGTATTAGGTAAAGACTGAAAAGTTAGGAAAGACTGGGGGCAGAAAGAAGAGACTGGAGAGCTAGAAGAGGCAGTTAATGGGCTGTCCTGCTTCTCCTCCACCAGGAGAGGGATGCCTTTTTGGTAAATTCTGCGCTTTCACCTTTTGGTGAGAAATACCTGTGCGACCGTTCTCCTGGCACTGCTGTCATACATTAGCAGTATTGCTGTATTGTAAGTGTATTTCTAAACAGCAATTCCAAATCACTTCTATCTGACACCTTATTAAATGCTTTCAGTTCCACAAAACTGTCCCAGTGAAATTCCTTGGCAGGGCCCCAAACAGTCAAAAGTTTGCCTCTGAAAAGTACCCTTTAACACAACAGTAAAATTGGTGTAGTCAGCAGGAAATGCTCCAATGCTGTTCCGAAATACCTTGTTCCCATGATGGCCCAGCTTTGGAGTAGCCTGCCTGTTCCCCTTCTTCCTCCCTTTTTGTGCAGGAGTGCCTTTCTAAACAACCTGACTTTATGCATTCATTGCATATAGGGGCGACTGATACTGGCACAGGTTGGTTCTCTGGCCCAGCCATGGGGCCCGGCACAGGGCTTGGAGTTTTGTTGATTGCAGCTCAGTAATCATAGGCCAAGCCACATTTTCTTTGTGGTAGTTTCTTTGGAATGACAAGGGTGAAGACACACCTGTTGCAAGCATTCTACCAGCTTTTTAGGCTTCAGCACTTGTTCAGGGGTGAAGTTCCAAAATACCAGAGGTGCCCACTGCTCCAGGTGCCTGCCCATGTCCTCCCACACTCCCTGCCACTCATAACTGTCCTGGCCTGGGGCAGATTTCTGGGTGGTGTTCTTAAGTAGTTGTTTCACCTTAAACAGACCCCTTCTCTTAAGGAGAGAGGCTGAGGCACTTGCTGCACTTGGAGGCCACCCCCTGAAGCAGCCCCATCTGGGTGGAGGTGTCGGCCACTGCTGGGGCAGACGGTGCAGGCCCCCAAGGGAGCTGCAGCCTCTGCTCAAGTCCGAGTGCCCACCATCAGGCTGTGAGGCCCAGGCAGGAGAAGTGCCCCCAGCCAGTGCCAATGGTCACCGAGCAGGCCAAGTCTGCACTTGGGCCTCCCCCTGCAGCATCAGAACAGCCTCTTTCAAAGAAGCACCCTCCCTGCAGCCTCCCACATGCAGGGCTGCGCAACCTGCCTCACCATGCCCAGGCTGCTGGCCCTACTCACGGTGCTCCTATTCCTCAGTACTCCATTAGGGCTGCCTTTTCTGGGCCTGGGCGTGGCCACCAGTATCATCGCATTTCATTTGGTGCAGGCCCAGACTGGAGAAGCAAAACCTGTCCTGTTGACTTTTCTCATCGCTTTGTGATCCAGGATAAGTCCTAGCCAGGATTTACCCCCTGCCAAAGGTGTATGGAGAAGGCTGTGGAACCTACAATTCGAGGCTGTATTTGCTGCAAAATTACGGATTGTTACTACCTCAAAATTCCTTTCAATTCACGCTCATTATCACACAATCACGGAATCATAGACTGATTTGCTTGAAAGGGACCTCAAAGACTAAGATTCCCACCCACCTGCCATGGGCAGGGACACCTCCCACCAGACCTGGTTGCTCAAAGCTGCATCCAGCGTGGCCTTGAACACTTCCAGGGAGGGGGTATCCACAGCTTCTCTGGGCAACCTGTTCCAGTGCCTCACCACCTTCTGAGTAAAGAACTTCTTTCTAACATCCAATCTAAATGTCCCCTCTTTCAGTTTAAAACCATTCCCCCTTGTCCTAGAATTATCTACACAAGTAAAGAGTCCCTCTCCATCCTTTTTATAAGAACCCTTTAAGTATTGAAAGGCTGCAATGAGGTCTCACCGGAGCCTTATCCAGGGTGAAGATGATGAGCTCTCTCAGACTTTCTTCTTAGGAGAGGTGCTTCAGCCCTCTGATCATCTTTGTAGCCCTCCTCTGGACTCACTCTAATGGATCTTTCTTATGCTGGAGTCCCCAGACCTAGACGCAGTACTCCGAGTGGGGCCTCACAAGGGCAGAGCAGAGGGACACAATCACCTCCCTCCCCTGCTGGCCACCCCTCTGTTGATGCAGCCCAGGATGCAGTTGTCCTTCTGGGCTGCACACGTTTACTGCTCGCTCTTGTTGAGCTTTTTGTCCACCAGAATCCCCAAGTCTCTCTCCACTGGGTTACTGCTCACTTCTCTAACCTGTCCAGGTCCCACATGACCTATATGAGAGTTGCATCCCATGGCCTTGCAACCAGGGAGAATGTAAATCTGAATGATACAATGCTTTGATAGTGTGAAACTCACTTCCTTGAGGTAGCAGCATATGCCACCAAGAAAAAAAAAAAAAAAAAAAAAAAAAAAAGTCTTCAAATAATCTGTAATTGTTTTAGTAAACCATTCACAACTTCTCCTTCACAAATACAAAACCTTAACAGTACACAAACCTCCTAAGCTTGATTGTTGCAAAGGAGGTGCACCTTAATATTCTCAAATGGAAGGAAGCTTAACAAGCTCTTTTACTCAAATAAGCTCAATAAGTAAATTCATTTATCTATGGTGGGTTAACTGTAGCCATATGTTTTATTTCAGCTGGCCTTGCCAATGTACCTGTCTTTTTGTTTGACCCACTGAGGGTCAGAATAAGAATTTCAGTGATTTAAAACTTGATTTAATTATGACATTTAGTTGCTTTTATTTCTTTTTTTTTTTCATTTTTTCTTTTTTTTTTTTTCATTTCCGTGAGTGTGCTATTTATTTAATTAATTTTTAATTTTAAGAGAGTAATTTCTGAGGAATGGAAAAACAGAAAAAATGAAGAAGGAAAGCTTATTTTTCTATCTGCATAATTCTTTAAAAGAGATGAAAAGATTTTTCCTTCTATTCTAACCTTCCATCAAGAATATATTCAAGGTCAACAAAGTAAGAAAACTGTTAGCTACAAAAGGAACATTTCCATAAAGTTATGAAAAAATGAAAATTGAAGGCTAGGTAGAAATGTTATAGGCATGTAGGCATAAGTTTTATATCACTATCAATGGCATAAATGCCATTATACTTTCACTAAATATGATTTCAAACATTAGCTACTGGCTTGCTGGGTTCAATATTTATTTTCTAGTAGTCCCATCTGTTTCAAGCTACCAGCCAAAAGAACAGGATAATAAAATGTACAATATACACAGTCACAAGGTACAGAACAATATTTTCCAGGATGTTTGCACTTCTGTTAACAAGTAGAGGAAAATAAACCCACAACTGGCCAATACGTTTTTTACTGATAGAGTTTTTATCCAATAATCTTCTGTTTGCCATGTTAAAGAACTCTATAAAAGCCATGTGTAAATGCTGTCTCCCATCGTCAATTTTTAAATGGCCAAATCCTTATGGATTTCAAAACTCTCTTTCTTGTTGTGACTAAGGTGTTGCACTAAATAATACGTGATAACACTGAGTAAAAATAGAGAGACTATAGCCTGCAAAACAGAGATATACTGTTCTCTCTTCCATAATGAAATAGCATTTTTTTAGATTATACGCCACACAACAGAACTACCTTAATAAAGATTTTACAGTGAATCCAGTAACCTCTTTTACAAGGAACATTGCAACATTGCTGCATTTATTCTTTTTTTTTTTTTTTTTTTTTTTTTTTTCCCTTTATTTTCTTTTCTGTTTTCTTTTTTGATTTTTCTTCTTCTCTGGGATGATATTGCAGAAATTATGGATTCTGGCAAACTATATGCAGTTTATAAATCCCAGAATAATTTAGCTGTTTCAAGAAGAATTATTCTGCAATATGCACGTAAACCTTAATCCAGTAACAGTCTAAGCTTAAACTATGGCTGTAGACTGCATGTGGCACAACATGTTGCAGATATGCAGTATGTATACTGATAATCTTGACAGCTAGTAAGAGAAAACAAAAAAGCAAGTTCATTTACATTTACATGTGCACCCATATAATGTCCCTTTCTGTGCCATTACAATTTCAAGGGATCACAGAGGAAAAAAAAAATATCTTGAAACAGGTAGATTGCTTGCAGTTTTGAAATTTTGAGAAAAACAAAATTTACAGTAACTTGCTCATTAAGCAGCACAATTTTTTTCTAGTTTCTGTGACCTCAATGCACTGCAGGCATGGAATAAACTATAGTTATATTTCCCAGTGATGCAAAAAGATCATTTTTTAGATCATTTTTTAAAGCATGTTTCTCCCCGTTTATATACTTTCCTGCTTTATCAACATCATTTAAAGACTTCTGCTTTAGTCATTTTGAGTCATAGTCACAAACTGTACTGTTTTCTGTACTTTGGCGGTGATAATGTATCTAGTTTTCCGTAGTGATCCACCAAACATTTTATTTTATTTTTCTCCTTCCATGCAGAGTACATTCTTCTGATGGAATTCCTGTTGTGTGGGAGTGTGGCTCCAGTCCATTCCCGCTCACACAGATGTGGCCTCCTGAGAATACTCCTGTCAGGCTTTCCAGCATATGAATAGTTGTAGCCTCAAGGCCACATAGAAGCCCAATTAGCCTTCTAGTAAGTTATAAAAGCATGACAGCATGGGCTGTATTTGTTTTTTGTTTGCCTGCATTTTTCCGTGAAGCTGAGACTTGGCAAAGGAAGGAAGGGGAAAAGGAAGAGGAAGAGGAAAAGAGGAAAAAGGGAAAAAGGGAAAAAAAGGGAAAAAAAGGAAAAAAGAAGAAAGCTTAGAAAAAGAACAATATTTTCCTATTGGTATTTTCTATATTTGTCAAGGAGGAAAACCCTTTTCCATTGATAGTTTTATACAGTTTAGTTACATGGTTATGAAGGAACAGATTTTTTGAATCATTGGAATAAAAGCTTGCTTGAAGCCTGTGATTTGATCAAGAAACACCATAAAATACGTTTTCATTTGTTCTCCAGCAGTTAAATGCAAATATGAATGACAGAGAAGAATGGATTTAAATCATCTTATTTGAGAAACATTACTGCAGCAAACATTTTATCACAACAGTTGTAACTGCAGCTTCTGCCAACAAGACATCTATATGACTGTATAGATCAGCACAGGCCATTTCCTGCAAGAATATTTTATTCTATAAATAAATCAGGAAGAAAAACACCTGGAATACAGTTGAAGAATCTCAGGATAGAGTTATCTTGAACCAAACTTTACTCCGTAGTATACTCCTTAGTAGCTTTTTAACAGAGGTCTCTGGTATTCTTTAACATAACACAGGAAATCTAATGTCCAATCCAAAATTGCATGAAAGGATAATACAACTATACACCTGTGCATGGTAGTTTAGGGAACTGATGCTCTTTGTGCTTAATGGGTGCTGCAAGAGGGAAGACCAGGTCATTACTTCAATGTGAAAGGCAGACACAAGTAAAAAGTGAATCTTGTTCTCCCAAAGCATCTTAACATATTTCTTCTGCTTGGAAAAGACAGAGAGGTGCAGTGCAGAACAAGACTATTTCCATTTTCTACTTGACATTGTACTATTATTAATCAAGCAGAGAGAGAGGGAGAAATGAAGATTTCACTGCATTTGATTGTGATCATGCTGTCTCTAAATAAATCCTCCTCAGTTCATAAAGATTCTTCTAAAGAGAAATTTGATTTTGCTTTTAAAATCACTGGAGTGCATTAAATGTCATCAGTTCTTCAAATATGTCCACTGACTGCTGCAGGTCTGGAGCTTCCTGCAGTGGCACTCATAGAATCATAGAATCATAGAATATCCTGAGTTGGAAGGGACCCTTAAGGATCATCAGGTCCAACTCTTGACACCGCACAGGTCTACCCAAAAGTTCAGACCATGTGACTAAGCGCACAGTCCAATCTCTTCTTAAATTCAGTCAGGCTCGGTGCAGTGACCACTTCCCTGGGGAGCTCATCCCTCCTGCCCCCAACTTTTCCTTTTGTAGACTTCCAAACTACAATATGTACTTTTCCAGTAGCACGCAGGGAGTGAAAGACTATGGGGTTATGGTAAAATTGCATCATTATATTATAACTGATTTTTCCAAAGAAAGCATATTTTTAGGTAGTCACTCAAAACAACACAACTAATCAGAAATATTCACATTAAATCAGTGTTATCATATTATAATTGTATGCTTTTGGGGTGTGCTTATATAGCAAAATCTTCCTGTTTCATTCTTAATTTAACTGCTAAAGTTTTCAAGAAAACTTGATTTTTTTTTTTTCTCCAATTTTAGCTCTAATCTTGGCTATTGTATTTTCCTCTTCCTTCATACCTTCCATGATTTTTCCTTCTTCTCTCCCACTCTTGTATCACTATTTCAAACTCTTCAGTTTTCCAGTAAAGATGAGTTATTCTCTTCCATCTTCACCTTCTTTCTTTCATAACTTGAGTAGTCAGCCATACCTCTATACTGAATAATTCAAACTGCAACTCCATCTTTAAATGTCTTTATGTATCCATTCCTATATGTATCAATAAGCATTACTCAATATGCTTTTGCAGATCCCATCCTCTTGTACTTCCTTTCTCCTGGCTGCTCTGTTAGTAACTGTTTGCTCTGATCTTGCAAAAGCATCAATCATTCAGGACTGCCCTGTTCAACTATGTACTTTTAGAAATGTGTTTACTTTTGAAGACTTGCAAGAGGAAAATTGGGCAAATAGGCTGAGAGCCAAAACTGTAATCTGCACTCTTTGGGAAATGTTGTGCCTTCCCTAACCTGGATCAGTTTAAATCACAGACTGTTAGAGAAAATTCAGGTAGCATGTGTGTTTAATATTACTCTTGTAGGAAATCCTGCCAATCACAGTGTTTTTTTTGTCATATTAAGTGCAATAGTGTATAGTCTGTGTATAAATATATATACATATATTATCCATGCAGTCTTCTTAAAGGCAGGAAATTAAAAAAAAAAAAACTTTTTCAGTAATCATAATTGGAGTGGGACAATCGCTTTTTAAAAACGCATCCCTCAGGTAAGGAATTCTTGACAAAATGAAACTCTCATAAAAGCAATAGTAAGAGAAACAATTTAATAGATGTGATCTTGATTTTGTGAACAATACTGTAAAATTAAGGCATAGTCCCACACATTCACTGGATTCCTATGATGTTTCTCATTATTTTACACTATCAATTGGTTATCATTAGAGTCTTCCTGTAAAGCAGGGAAATATTATCCTAATTTTAAATAAATGTATATCTTAAATTTACAGGGTTTGAAAGTCTGTCAAATTCTCACTTCACTACCAAATTCATTAAAACATCCTTTCTAGTTTAAAAAGGTGCTTTTCTGTGTAATATTCTTGTAAGTGTGGGCAAAGCCAGCATTAATATTGTATATATTTTGCACAAAATTACTGATGACTTAAATTAAGAAGTTACATGTATATCAGTACACAACACAGAGCTTTTGAGACTCAACATTACCCCCCACTGTCACGGTGAAGACAAAGGCATTTCAACTTCAAAATGTATTACTATCAGGATTATTATTGAGAAGTGTTATGGATGGCTATGTTTCCTCTCCTTTTCCTGTAGTGTCCAGTTCAAATTTTGACTGCTGCATGACTGATAGCCAGTTTTGATACCCAGAGCAGACAGTAGTACATCATCTGTATGAACTTGAGGGCTGGCAGAATCCCTGTTTGAAATGACTGGAGAGCATTTTGAGGAAACTTGTCACATCCAACTCACTAGGATTTAGAACAGCAATAATTTTCACAGCCCTTCTTGTTGGCATGATGGAAGAGAGAAGCCAAATCACAGCTTTTATATATATATATGTATATGTCACATATATGTTCCGTTAAGCAATAGTAGCAAACTTCCCTAAATAGCTCACTTTTCCAGAAAAATAAATAAAAATATATGTATATATAACTGCCAGAATTCCACATGTGCTCTTGATAAATAGAAGTCATCCATGTCCAGCTTATATTTAAAGCAAATCCAAGAGAGGAGGAAAAATCCCAAGAAGCTTACCACATAAGTAATCATTTACTGAATGTGCAAAGATGATGAATAAAAAGATAATGCTTGGTGCCAAGAAAGATTTTCATAACCTAACTTTACACACTTACATGCAGATGACTACATTTTAAACCGTCTTTGTAGTCAATTTGGTTGTAAAACATGATTAATTTAATCTGTTTTAAGCATTTATTTTAAGATAAATAAATTGTGTCTCAGATGCAACTTATTATTCAGACTCAATATTCAACAGATGTAAAGAGAACTTAGGGTGACTAGGTCTACGTTCATTCAGATAAATCTCTGCTTGCTGCTGAAGTCATCACATAAATGTTACATATATCTCTACCAATATGTTACATAAGTCTGAAATAGCATTAATGAGGAGATGTGTCCTTTGTTCATGAGTTGCAAGTAATCACTGCCAATGGCCCCCCAGTTCAGAGAGGAAATGGAAAGAAAAAGCAGTCTCCAACTTGAAATCCCTTCTGTATGGTGCATGGTATTTCTTACGTTTCACAGTTGAAAGCCTGTAGAGTTTTTATTTCCAAATGATATGCACAAGTACTATATGAAAGTTCATCTTGCCCCCATGTCTACTTATGTTCAGAGAAAAAAATAAATAATTGCAGAGAAATTTTTCTTTCCTAGATGTCAGACTACTGTCTCAGTCCCTGTTATCAGCAAGGAACTTGTCATCATTTTCCTTTAGAAAGACACTGAGACACCTTGCCTTTGTGAATATTGCCTTAAATGCATATATATTATTTTTAACAATATCTGTTTTGATGTTATTTTCTTGTGCATCACAATGAAATGAAATATTTGTATGTGTGTGTTTCTGTGCCTTTGGAGGACTTCTTTCAACTGGCTTCTTGAAAATTTTGCCAGATATAGTTTCAAAATATAATTTTCTTGGTTCATTTCAAGGATACACTAGATATTCTGTTTACATTCAACCTTTCTGAAATTCTGTGTAGATGGGTACAGTTAAAGGTTCTTCAGTGACTTTGGCCAGTTGTTGCTTTGTACCTGCACTCTGATTAGGAGACTGTAGAGTTTCTTTTGCTTGTTTCTAGAACAAAATTTAATATTTCTCCAGTTTACTATCCAGTATGATTTGGTATTTATCCAGATTCTAGTTGAAATAATTCCTTTCTTAACCTGAACCTTCACGTACAAATAAATTGTAAATAATCATTTCCACTCTAATACACTGCATTAGAAATTCTACATCCATCCAGAGCAAAATTCAGAAATCTTTCTGAATAATAATGAATATGAAGTATTCTGTGGGAACATTGCCATTTTTCTTCCTGTTGCCCTGGGTCACATGAGATGTCATAGAGCCTCATCAGTATATACTCTGTATGAGCATGGATTAGTGACTACTACACCAGCATGAGGAAGTGTTTGAACTGCTTTCCAGTAAGTTGAACCAATGCACTTCCCTCCAACTCCCCCCATTCCCTACCCCCTCCGCCCTCCCCTCCACAAATAAATAAATAAATAAATAAAAAGTGCATTAGTATTTGAAGACTTCTTGCTAAGAGGCACTGAAGCACCCATTTGCCTTCCAGGTAATATCTCTAGAGAGATTTGCTGCCTCTCCAGGGCCCACATTCATGATATCATGAAGAGGCTACCAAGACTAGTGGGGCCAGAGGACTAGTACCCTTTCATTTAGGAGTTTACAACAAGGAGACTCTGAAATATCATAAGGGATTTTATGTCCCTTGGAAAGATATTAAAGAGATTGGGATTGCAGGTAGTCTTCTCCTCTATCCTTCTGGTTGGGCAGTTGGGAACAAGATGAAGGAGAAAAATGGATCAAGTGAATGATTAGCTGCATGGCTGATGCCATGCTCAGGGTTTTGGGTTCTGTGCTCTTGGATGTGCTTTTGAGAGACTGGGCACATTGACACCAGATAGGGTGCACCTGACCAGGTACAAAAGTGTTCTGGGCAGCAAGCTGGCTGGACTTATTAAACAGAGCTTTAAACTAGATTCAGTGGGGGAAGGGGATGCACCTCTTACAAGGGAACACCAACAGTTCATGAAGCAAGGTATTTCACAGGTATTTCATGGGGAAATACCTGTGAATTGTCCCAAAGGAATTTGGGAGGGTTCTTCTAAAGAAGAGATGCAGCTGATAGCCCAGCTGAAGTGTCTCTACAGCAATGCATGTAGCAGGGGAAACAAGCAGGAAGTAGGAAGCCATGGTGCAACCAGAAAACTATGATCTAAATTGCTATCACAGAAACATGGTGGGACACGCACAACTGGAACGCTGTAATTGAGGACTATAAGCTTTTCAGAAGAGATGAGCTGAGAAGAAGGGGCATGGGTGTTTCCCTCTATGTTAAGATAGGTTGAGAAGAGCTGCCTCTGAGAAACATCTGTGAACAACTGTTTGAGTGCTTGTGGGTAAAAGTTAAGAACAGGACCAAAGAAAAAAAGAGAAAGAGAGAGAGAGAAGGAAAGAAGAATGGGGAATGTCAAAGGAGTTCAAAGTAGTTTTGTTAATGTAGGTATTTCAATACTTGAGAAACATAGTCAAAAATCATAATGGTAAACTATTTTTTTTTTTCCTATGGAAATGTCAACAGACAGATAAATACAATTCTATGTGAACTGTCCTCTTGGCCCTCTTTGGAAAAATATGACACAAAAAAATGATTCTGTGTAATTTTATTTTAAAAAATTACTGAAATCATTACTGGAAAATGACCAAGTAAATTATGAGTATTTGAAATAGAGCAGAAACTGAAGCCCATTTTAGATCGGTAGGGTACAGTAGCCATCCAATCTCTGATTCTCCATTCGCTGTGTGAGTCACAATATTCCATTAATGTCAATGGTCCGAGATAAAACTCCAGAAGCTTAAACACTTCAGCCAATATGTTGCTAGCGATCTATTTGCAAGGATAGCAAACCAGCTTAGATGAGATGACCACTGAAAAGCCCTGTTATCACCTCTCATGCTTTTTACTATATAAACAAATGTCATACAAACAAAGAGTCATCCATAAAATAACATATATATATATATATGTATGTATGTGTGTGTGTGTGAATAGAGGAACAGGAAAATAAATAAAAATGTAAGAAGGCAATACAAATCAAAATAGCTTAGAAAAGTAAAGGTTGAGGAGATAGAGTAAATACCTTAAGCATATCAATAAAGTGAAATGTATGCTTCAAAATAAAAATGAGAATCTAATATAAAATAAGAGAAATATTTCAAAATACGGAAAATATTTGAAAACTAAAGGCATTCCTGAGACTTCTGCCAGGCTTCTAAAAATAGGATAAACTAAAATTTCTGGAATTTTGACTCACCCCAAATATATTTTCTATCTTTCTTGAGGATTGGGCTTCTTTTTTTGGTGTTAAGACTTTTATTTTGTTTGTTTGTTTGTTTGTTTGTGGCATTTGGATTTCATTGCAAGAACTGTATCTGTGAAAACTGACATTAAAAATAAAAGCTGAATTTCATTTATAATCTCATACTGCCAGAATCTGGGGCTTTAGAAACATGACAACAATGGATATAAGGTCTTAGGCCCTGTTGACATTAACAGAAAAGTTTTTATTTTGTAACACGTATTGCTGTTTGTGATAAAAGCATGCGACCCAGTAATAGCAAACTGTCTGAATACTCTTTGAGGTTCTTTGGTTAGTGAAATTCCCAGTTTAAAACCATAGATCCTAGAAACAGGCTTGCGTACTGAAACAATGCTGAAACATTTATTTTGGGGAAGGGGAATGTTAGCCTTTGTAAATGTCAGAAATATCACTGGAGTAGGAACAGAAGTCATTTGGGTAGCTCTTTGCCCTCGCAGAGGGGACAATTAGTTTGGTTAGGGACAGCAGGATGGGATTAGGAAGAATTTGGAGCAAAGACTATTCACAGAGAATTAGTAAAGCCAGGCAATTCACTGGGTTAGTACTCCACTAGCAAGTAGCTGTGGCACATTTGTGTCCTTCATAAAAACAACTGTATTCCATATCATTATCAGGAAAGTTCATGAACAGAGGGATTTATGCATTTCACAAAACGCCACAACTGGTGAAAATCTGTTTTCTATTCCTGTATCAGCTGAGATATTAAAAGAAATCTGTGGAAAGGTAATTACTTATCAGAGAGATAGATCAAAATCAATTTCAGGAAAAGAAAATATATATGCATATAGGTGAACAGTGTAACGAGAAATTTTTGAATTATTACAAAATACACGAGATTTGATGGAGAGAAACAAATTATATAGTCTATATGTATAATCTCTCTGCATTGACAAGAAGACAAGCAAAGTAACAAACCATGATGGTCTCAAAATGGGATGTTTGTGACTCTGGTATTAACACATCTACTGTATGTGGTGTCATAGTTTTTGTTGGTTGGTTTGGTTTGTTATTTTTCATTGCTCTTATTTCTTTGTTTTAAGGGAACAGAAATGGAAGCTTAAGACATAAACCTAGAACAAATTCCTTAAATTATTATGCAAAGCCTCAGAAACCACAAAAACAAATATATATATATAATATATATATATATAATATATATATATATATGTATTATATATATATATAATATATATATATTATATATATATATATATATTTGTTCCTACTACCTTCTATGTTTTCAAATTAAGCATATTGCTTGTCTCCCTTTTGACTTACCATAGAATCATAAAATCATAGAATGGCTTGAATTGGAAGGGATCTGAAAGATCATTTTGTTCTAATCCCGCTGCCATGGGCAAGGATGCTGCCCACTAAATCAGAATGCTCAGGGCCCCATCTAACCTGGCTTTGAAGAATTCCGGGGATGGGGCATTTACAACCTCTCTGGACAACCAGTTCCAGTGCCTTACCACCCTCTGAGTGAAAAATTTCCTCCTAACATCTGATCTCCATCTCTCCTCTTTTAGCTTAAAACCATTCCCCCTTGTCCTGTCATTATCTGACCAAGTAAAAAGTTGTGCTCCATCATTTCTATAAGTGCCCTTTAAGTTGCCCTGAAGGTTCAACTTAAAGTCACCCTGGAGCCCTGTCTTCAGGCTGAAAACTTCCCCAGCTCTCTCAGCCTTTCTTCATAGCAGAGGTGTTCCAGCCCTCTGACCATATTTGTGGCTCTGCTCTGGAACATTCTAACAGTGACAAATACATTTATAATTTTCAAGGTTCTTTCCCCTTTTGACAACAATAAGTTGGCCTCTGGTATCATCTCCCTCTTCCCTGCAGACAATAAAGAAAATGATTAATTTTGGTCTCAACTGAGTGTTCTCTTTAATAAATTATTTTTCTGTCTCTTATAAACACTGGTTTCTCAGTCTTTGACTTCTTGTTCTTCATATACTTGAAATATGTCCTATTATGTATCTTAAACACTTTTATAATTATCTTTTTCTCTTCTTTTTATTTCTCTTAACATGTTTTAACTTCTCCTGCCTTATTCCAGTGACCTCTTAGTCCTCCTCCAGCAAACATGATATTTTATAGCTTCTGCTGGCTCCTTAATTTCTTGCTCATTTTTAGAGTGAATTGCGTTTTTATTATGAACCATATTTGTCTTATACTTTTTTTTTTTTCCCCCACCAGGGCATGTAGATCATGTAGATACCATTTTATTTTGTATTACAGAACTGTCAGAAAAGGGAATAAGACTTTAAAAACTAAAGTGTCTTAATATATAACTACAGCATTAAGTTTACTTTTTATATTAAAAAATCATACTTCTGAAAATGCTTAAATATATATACACATGCATATAAATATATACAAACTTACTTTATATATTACTTTGGCAAATACTAGGAAAAAGCAGTTTCAAGTACCCAATAACTAATACACTAAAACCAGTAGTCAGTGTACTGACTGAAAAGTGAGAGAGGTGCTTGCATGGCTATATAGACTTATGAACAGGAAAACCCATGCTTTCCTGGGTTTTAGATATTACTTATGCTACTGCATTTTTTTTCTGCCCTCTGGGAGTAAAGACAACATCTATGGCTACAGATGGGATGTACTCGTCAGAAATAGGACTCTAAAATCCATACATCTAGAATCAATCACCTCTTCAAGTGCAGGTTAGAACAGTTTTTGGTTATTTTGTGTTTATTCTCCAAAACATTGTAGAAATATATGACAGACTATGTCCTCTGTTGACATGAAGTTGTGTGGTTTTCACTGGTGTACGTGCATATCTTTAATGGACATGATGATCTTTGCTATGATGATTATAATTTGCCGCTGAAATAAGTGTATCAATCTTTTAGAAGTCCTTGAAACAAGTTAAATAGTATGTTAAACAAAGTTTTTTGTTGTTAGTGGTGGTGGTGGTGTGTTTTTTTTTTTTCCAGTGTTTTCCACTATTTATAGGGCAAGTCACCAGATTTTGCTCAGATTGCTTAATTAGTTTCTCTTATATATCATCCTTATTTTTATAAGGTACAAAAAATAAACAGATAAATAAATAAATAAATAAATAAAAGGAAATGTAAAGAAACCCTGAAAATGACATATACTTTATTTTTTCATTTTCTGTTTCTCTTTTTTAATGTCCTATCAGCAGGTCTATTTTCCAAAATTAATTGTAACCATCTCTAAGTTAATTTAAAAATTATTTCCAATTGGTTTACAAATATCCAACTTATTTGTGCAGAATACTGAAAATGAAATGTTTTGATGGCTCTGAACAACCAGAATAGTGTTTAATGAAACAATAAGTGTTTGATGCTTATTTAAATTCATGATTGTCAAAAAATCAAATTTCATTTAGAAGATGTTTAAGCATTTGCTTTTAGTTCTTAATTGAGTTCTTTTTCCAATTGACAGCTTTCAATTCTGATCCATTTGCTCCAATGGTATTATTCATAAGATTGGATATGAATCAACATGATATAAACCAACCATCAAAAAAAAAAAAAAAAAAAAAAAAAAGTAGGTGAAAATATAGAAGAAAATGTTTCCAATCTTTGGATTGTCACAAAGTCTTCTTTCTGAAGGTCTTACCTGTGATCATCTCCCCATGACTCAATTCCTCTGCTTCCTTCTACTCTTCCTTTCTGTCATGTTCATTTTCACCTGAGAGCATGCCTACTTTCACAACAGAAGCAAAGAATAACCAAAATATGTATGAGTGAACATCAATTAGTAATATATCATTTCATTGCATCTTTATTTTCACAAGCTACTCTAATTGTGAAGTAGGATTGTCCCATAGAGGAAAAGAGCAAGAAATAGTCTAACAGTTATCTATTTGTGGCTTTTTTCCCTGGTTGCTTTAGAGCTACGTAAGGACACAGATCCTTTCTGCTCTGGGACTTCAATATAAGGGAAAAGGTCAACAAAACATCATGAAAAAGATGTGTTGATCTGGATGGCTCTTATAGTTGGTCATATGTTTTAATAAAGAAACTTTCTCTCTTCCTTCCTTCCTTCCTTCCTTCCTTCCTTCCTTCCTTCCTTCCTTCCTTCCTTCCTTCCTTCCTTCCTTCCTTCCTTCCTTCCTTCCTTCCTTCCTTCCTTCCTTCCTTCCTTCCTTCCTTCCTTCCTTCCTTCCTTCTTCCTTCTTTTTCTTTTTTTTTTTTCTGAATACACTTGATATAAAAGTTTCAGATTATGAGTTATTGATAGCTTATATTGACTACTGTAAGAATGATCCAGTAACTTTATTTTTTTTTTCTACTATGAATTGTTGCTGATTCTCTCATTCATGAATGCACCCTTAGCTTAACATTTTTAATTCTTGTTAAACTTACAGTACTGGGAGAACTCAACCTTGGAAAAACAGCATTCTATTTTAAACTTTTTTTTTTTTTTTTCAAGGGAGTTTAAATGTAATCACATACCTTTTTCATTACCATCAGAAAGTTTAATTTCTGTGTGTGTTAGTGTGTTATGTGTAGTGTTTATTGTTTATCTTGAATTTTTGTATTCTTTCCCTACTTTGATGTGACGGTTTCGTACATTATAACCCATCTCCTTTTTCTTGTGGAAGGAATCTTAGCATATAAATTAAACTTTTATTGTTTAGTTGCTCTGCTCCTGCTTCACCCCTCTCCACATTATTACTATTTTTCTCCCTATTACACCATTTATTGAGAGGAAAATAACTGGAGGATACATTCTCCTTTTTATCTCCCTTTGCCATGTAATTAGAGGGTGGGTAAAGGCTAAGCACAGGAGAACAAAGAAGATATTGTAACAGTAGGAAACTCTTATTCAGATTCCTAAAGGCATTGAGAGAATCTAGCCAAGATTTCGTTAACATTTTCCATCACTTTTTATTGACCTCAGTTTTGAATCAGAAAACACCACCTGGATGTACCGTCTGTGATATATCCCAAAATAAACATTGCCAGTTACCACACACTCAGGGGATTCCCTTACCTTTGTAATAGGATGCAAAAGCAATGGCAAGTGCAGAAGAATTTATGTGGTGCTGTAAATCTTCCCTTCTGAAAGACTGGAATCCTCACTATGACATTACCACCATGGTAACTAGATACAGTGTTTAGTAGCTAGGGCTATGGTAAGCCAATAGGCAGGGTTATATTAGTTTTGTCTGACTCATTTACACTGATATTTTCTAACCCATTAAATATAGTCATTTCAGTTCAGATACTATCTTTTAGCTAAAGTCCTCAGTAGGAATAGGCACATGTCTACACAGCCCCAGGAAAAGAAGAGCAACTTCTTCAGGAAATGGCTCATATATTTCTCAAACTTGAATTTGAGAAGGCTCCTAGCCAAAGATCTAATATAAGATTTAAGCAACAGAACTGCAAATGAGATCACGTTCAGTGACCTACATTCAAAAGGCACAGCCAGGTAAAACCTAAACCCTTCAAGACATCCTTAGCATATGAAATGGAGTAAAAATGAAATATGGAGATAATTATCCCTGCAAATTAAATAGAATTCCAATGTATGCTTGGCCTGATCATCTAAATCTCTTCCTTGTGTTTTATTTTTATGGGATTTTAAATAAAATTTTTGACAGACCTGTGTTGCTAGTAATACTCTGAATGTACCTAACTTGATGATGCTGGCAACCTTTTGTACAACAACCCATTGAATAGGGAGTTGATATAACAAATTGAAATTTTGAGTCAAATGGGAATCCTGAACTATTTTTCTTAGGTTAGGAAGGACAGAAATTGAATCTCTTTCTTCTGAGGGAGATACTGTAAATTTATTTCAAGAAAACCTTCTCCCACTTTTCTTTCAGGCTGCATAAATTCAACATTCAAAGCAATGTTGAGAATATAAAGATACCAATGCCTCAGTAACTTTTAGTGCAAGCCTATGATCCTTGAACTCAGAAACAGTTTCTGGTGTTGGTCACACACAGCTCTGGGACAAATAAGTCTCATCAAATCATAATAAAGACTCAGTCCTTAGGACCTTGATAAGCTTGGAAACTGGGCCAACAGAAACTGACACAGATTCAGCAAGAAAAAATCCAAAGCTCTGCACCTAAAGCTAAAGAATCCCATAGTATAGTAGAAGCAAGGAAGAGACTGGCTAAGTAACAATCTGGTGGAAAAGGTTTTCATCATGGTCATTATGGAAAAGAATCTCCTAAGCACCAGACACAAAAGGAAGCCTTTCCCCTTACAGCTAGGTAGCTCCAGAGTGTGCAGGCAATGGGGCTTTAAACATATACAATATGTGTTTAGCTTCTCAGACAGGCTGTGCAAGACACAGGACAGAAAAACAATGTCATGTTGCTTGTTGTTCTGTTTTGTACTCCATAGGAATGTCTTCAGCTACCATTTAAGTATCTTTTTGCCACTAAGTGGTATATCTCCATTAGAAGTCGGCAAGCAAAATTTCTCCCAAATCCCACTCCCATCATCTTGCTCTTGGAATCTTCTACTAAGAGTTTGTGAGACAGAAATTTAATCTCTTCTCTAAGTACACTGAGAAAATGTGTATATACTCAGTAGATTTATGCATACATAGGTGAGTGTCTCCTTGTTCTTATCTGAGTATATTTCACTTTGCATGGGATATATATTTATTCAGAGTCAAATAACACTTTCAGCCTGATTTCCATGTATGAGATGAAAACCTGTGGTCCTTCTTTCTGCTGTTTGAAAAGTCATTCCAAGAAAAGTAGGACCCCCTTAGGACTGACTAAATGTAGAAACTTCTGAAATTTAAACAATGTAGTTCACATTTTCTCAGTCAACTCTGTTTTTCACTAACATATGCTTGAGCCTAGTACTTGGATTACTTTATTTTAAACAGGAATCAAGTTGAACCATCATAATCTGCAATTCCACAAAGAGAAATACAAAAGAAGGGTAAATTCTATGCTGTTCTCTCTGTGAAAGCTATATAGTGAAGACTACCAGTCGCCTTCAACATATACTGTAGCCATTTGCCACCACTCACATTCACGGGAATCAGTGTTTAGAACTGGCTACTATTCCAAACTATCAGGGAAATGGTTAAAAAGACCCCAGAACAAGTGCCAACCTTAATTGTGGCATCTCTGAGTCAGAGATTATCTGGTGTTGCTAAATACCAGGAGTTTCCTGTATTATTTCTTCCAACCTCTGCCTTTAGGGTACGGAGATCATTTTCACCTCAAAGGCTGTCTATCATTGCAGTCACACGTTACATTCATCTAAATATTTCTGGAGAAGTATTTCCATTAATAACACTTTATAAACACAACCAAGACTTTCAAGAGGGTACT
Organism: Anas platyrhynchos; assembly: GCF_047663525.1. Lineage (NCBI taxonomy): Eukaryota > Metazoa > Chordata > Aves > Anseriformes > Anatidae > Anas > Anas platyrhynchos. The sequence continues at coordinate 146,700,303 of NC_092588.1, read as the reverse complement.
GTTAAATCACACAAGTTTACTATTTGTTCACAGCCAAAATACTGACTGAGGGCAACATTTTTTTTAATTATTTTATTTTATTTTATTTTATTTTATTTTATTTTATTTTATTTTATTTTATTTTATTTTATTTTATTTTATTTTATTTTATTTTATTTTTCCTTGTTAGATGTTGCCTAGTGATATATTACCCTGGCTTTGAACAAATCTACAATAGTAAATATTATGGTTTCATCTAACATTTCAAGTATGAAAATAAACTGCATATAATGGAGCTCACATAACAGATACTGGGTCAAAGACCATTGGAGTATACATTCTGCAACCATTACAGTACACTACCAGTAGACAGTGATTATTTATTGGAATATGTTATGAGTCATGGCAATTCATAACACTACAGTCTCTGGAAAATTCCATTTTCCACTTGCAGCCAACATAAGACTTATATTTTGATTAACTGAGACACAAATACATCTCACCAGTTACAGGAGACTTGTTTCCTATCTTTCCTAAAATTGAGAGATACTTATTATTTCCAGGAAAATAAATAAGGTCATGTAGATTGAAGCATTTAGAATTCTTGGCAAGGTAGTTAAAATGAAAAAGGCTGCACATGAAAGCTTGTTTGACTGTCTATTTAGTCTCATTTTAAAGATTTTATAGTCTTATCAGTCATGATTTATGCACAACATGTACTGCCACTTGCTGGTCTGTTCTATAAATACCTTTGTAATTTGAATTAAGATAATGTGTTATCTGTGCTTGGTAGATGTATTGCAGTTTTGTACTCACTTAAAGCTCCAGCTAACCATAAAGCCTTTTTGCATTTCAGATTTAGTTAAAAATATTCCCCCATTAAAATACCAATCATCATTAAAATTAGTTCCCTGATTCTGCTGATTAATTTTGCAGTAACAAGCAAGGTTTCTAAAAAGTTACAATTAAGCATATTTTTAGAAAAAATATGACCATTTTTTGATTCTAGAGATGCAATTACCTGGCATAAAAATGTGCTGGACACAATTAGAGGGAGGAGGAAGCAATCTGAAATAAAAATATATATTAATATATACACATGCGTAAGAATATAGCCTGAAGCAGCAGGATGGTTTCTAAGTTTTAAATGAGTAGATTTGAGATCTTTTTACTTCTTTCCAGTGAATTTTGAACTGTTTTTGAATGTATGTTTTCCAGTTAATCAGATTTCAAGCCTTTCATCTTCTATCACTTCTGTAGTTCTACTAAGACAAATGTTAGTGCTAGGCTTATAAGATGCAGTAACAGGATTTTTAATTACTTTCTGGTAAGTGGACATTTTTAGCCACATGAATAACTTGTATCTTGTGCTCAGTTTAGTAATTGCAAAAGGGGAAGGGAATAACCTGTTGTCAGTATCAGCAAGACAGAACAAAAAATAATGGAGTGAAGCTGCAGTGAGAGATTTAGGTTAGATTTAGAAACAGTGAATCATTGGCACAGAATGCTCAGAGAATTCTTGGAACTCTCTGAAGACCTTTTAAGAATAGGTTAGGCAAATGTCTATTGTGAATGCCACAGGTATTTACAAGACAGCAAGAGATAGTATTTTTATGCCTTTATTCAGTTAATTTCAGTATCACACAAATGTTCTGAAAAGCAATTTAAAACTATGCAACATATTTAAAATAAAGAATCTAAGGTGCACCTAAAGAGCATCTTTATGTTTTTTTTCCAAATTCACTTTCATTTACAAACAGAAAAGTTGAAATTTGAGACTTCTTATATTATTTGTATTTCCTTTCTTATTTGATTTCTTGAATATATGAGTTTTCATATTTTTATTTTTTATTTTTAATGGATCATTTCTTATTTCCTGTGGTTCATTTCTTATTTCTTATTTCCTGTGGTTCCACAGCTCTCTGGTGGACTAGAAAACCTCTTGAAGATCTCTGTCCTCTTGTTTGCAGTAAATAATTTTTAAAAGCTGGATTTTCCATATACTGCTTAAATTATGCTTAAAAGTCAACTGCAAAAATACATGTTCTAGTTTTAAGTCTGAAAAGAAGCCAATTACTATAACTGCCAAGTACTCTCATAGTTTTGGAAATATTAACATAGGCACAACCCTTTAAACTTTGGCATAGTCTAGAACTTTGTAAACTGATACTCAAGGAAAGTTGTAATGGCATGTAGTTTTAAACTTAGGTCTGCCATCTCCATTAGAACTCTAAAACAAGAGGGAAAGACCTGCGCAGGCCAGCAGATTTTATTTATTTATTTAGATACAAAAGAACATGATGTTTCTTTAAGGGGAAATGAAGCCCATCGCCTACTCTTAAATATACAATGTACCAGTCAAGAATTTCTTCTAGTTACCACCTTTTAAGACTTCTTTTATGACTTTACAGCTCATGGACATTGGACATATTACAGTAAACTTTTCTTTCCAGCAGAAGAACAAATAATAAAGAAAGAGAGCTGCAAACATCACTGGAAGCATAATGGGGCCTGAGGATGTGTTTCTGTTGACAAGACAGAGCTTATGTGTCAAGCAATTAAATATCGTTCAGCTGACAGTAACTGCAGATACAGTCATAAGATATTGGTGATGGACTTAAATTGTAAATAATAGTAGATGACAGGTTGTCACAGATGACCACTGGGTAGTAATTACCACTGAAATACCATCCTTGAGCCTTCTAAATAAGGCACAGTGGTGGATTTTTTGAAAGGGCAGGCAAAATGGAAGGTGGAACTTGTAACAGGGTGTTTTGGTGTGCCAGGGTGAGACAGAAATAATTAACCTGAACCTACATGTCTGCTCTCCTCAAGGAGTATACTTGTGCAGGACTTACAATTCTTTCCTTGGTCTTCTGAAATATACAGGTTTAACTTCAATGCTCAGAAACAGCTGCAAAGCCTCTGAAATCAGCATTCATGTAATCAACTCTATGACTCCTGTCAGGTCCTTCAAATGCATTACACTTGCTTGTAAAGGCTGTGCTGAACCTGCTTATTAAGCCAAATGTAGGGGCCTGGTCAATAACTGCTGGGCACTCAGCATTGTGGATAAGAAACTTTGGACCCTTCTGGTCCCTATCTTGTAATGAGAAGGAACTTACAGTAAGCATACAAGCACTTGTGGTTCTGTCACTCTGTTAACCAGTATACAGAGTACAGAGAAGGGCCTGTTTATTCCTCATTCTTTGTTGTTCCCATATCGATGTTCCCCTGATCCACATATCCACATCCTTATTTGGCAGATAAAGGAGATCAATACACCTGAAGCTTTATTTTATTTTATTTTATTTTATTTTATTTTATTTTATTTTATTTTATTTTATTTTATTTTATTTTATTTTATTTTATTTTATTTTATTTTATTTTATTTTATTTTTTATTTTATTTTATTTTATTTTATTTTATTTTATTTTATTTTATTTTATTTTATTTTTTGAACTCATCAATCAAGAAGATGGAAAGGCCTCATGGGCTGCATTGTTGCTTCAGTTTATGGAGTGGAAAAGAAAATTCCCCCTCCCTCCATAAGAGAAGGAGCTCTGCTCTGCTCTCAGCCTGCTGTCACCTTCTTTCTAAAGTCAAAGTTGACTTTACTCTATCCTGCATGGTCAAGTGAGCTCTTATTTTTAACACAATTCTATTAAGCTTCGAATTGAAGTATACGCCCAAAAATTCTGAGTAAAGACTCTCTCCTTACTCAGGGCAGTTAGTCCCAGCCTTTTGAATATTTGAGTATTCTTATGACAGCTTAAGGGAAAAGAGAAACTCTCCTGCTCCCCAACCCCAACCTGTTTTTCATACCAAATTCAGCACTAGAGAAATCACTTTCCAGTTTCTCTCCAAAAGACAATATGGGTTCTGGAGGATAAGGCTGGAAGAGGGCCCTATTTTTTAGATGGTGTAAGTTAGGTGAAATGACTTAAATGAATTCCACCAACAGGCTGATCCTGCTATAAATCACAGTGTGCTTGTGCCCAGTACCCCACGAGCACAGCTTTCTGAAAGTAGCTGTAAGAAGTGACAGCTGTCTGGCAAGATACTAGACTCAAATGTGAGCAGATAAGAAGTTTGAGAATTTGAAGACAAAAATATGAATGATCCATTTTATACAGCATATTATGCCATTTCTGTTTCAAAGCAACATTTGTGTGACCTCCTCCTATTCCTGCTGCCCAGAGGAAAAATTTCAAATAGGTTATCCCAAGACGTTTTTCAGACATGTAGAGAAAATGTTCAAATGTTAATCTAACATTGCTGCCTCTCTATTTTATTCCTTCCTCTAAAAAGAAAAACAAAACTTTATAAAGAGAAACTTTCACAAGAGTTTGGTTACTTCCAAACATCAAAAATAGTGTAAAATTGATGCTTCAGTAAGATTTCACAGTTTTACTTTAAAACCTGGGGGGAAAAAAAAAAAAAAGAAAAAAGAAAAAAAAAAAAAAAGAAAAAAAAGTCGAATGGAAAAGAAGCTCATGAACTGAATAAGTTGGACATTTATGTGGAACATTTTTGGGTTGGTAGCATGTATTTTGTCTGTCTATGTTTGTTCAACATTAAGAATTTCCTTAAACGAGAATCTTCTAAAATACCTTAAAAATGAATTGTCTTGTTAAATATTTCTATCATGAATCATCATTGCTATCTATTTGTTTAATAAGGTAAATTTGGCATTATTAATCTTTTCAAAACAACGAAAAAGCAGACCAGACTTAGTCAAACACTCAAGTGCCAATAATAGCTAAAAGCAACATTATTGACAATGAAAAAGACCTAATGAAGGGTTCTGTGACTGTGGTGTAAATGACCTTTCCTTTTCTTCTCTCTCTTTCTGTTTTTCAGTATTTTCTGAACAGAATTAATTAGGAATATTTAGAAAATCCTGAGTCTGTTTATTGATTACGGTTAGTTCTTCTGTATGCAGTGCTTGGAGGTCTTTGAGATTCATGTTTTCATTTGCAGAAATAATGCAGACTTGTGTAATGGTTAATAGAGTGTTATTATTAATTCTAAATGCACTTAATTACATTTTAAAAGAACTGCTAATAAGATATTGATAGCAATATGTATATTTTTAATGGTTTCAATAGGTACTATTTCAGTGCCACAGAATAGTATATACATGTATGTAAGAAGGAAGAGGTAAAGCAAAACAGTAAGCTGTAATTAAGCAGCTGCTGAAGTCCTATACAGTATTTCTACACTGATATTTTAGATCTACCTTGAGATCCCAGTAATTAGATTGAGCTACAAAAACTCTCGTATCATATTATATCATACCACATAATAAACCTATTTAAATTTTGTTTTATTTTTAAAATGGAATGTCTCTAGATATTGATTCCTCACCTGGAGTTTGGAATTAAAGAAAAGAACATTTTTCTTCTTATGAGCCACAGAAGGTGGAATCCTGGTTCAAAAAGACTTTATTTCATGGATAAAGAATTATCCATGTATTATCCATTTCATGGATAACACAGCTGGTGGACGTTTTGTCCCTCAAGAGCTACATGTCTTCATCAATTTCATATACTCAACAGAAAAGGAAAAGCGAAGAGACCTCTTCATATTTGAAAATACAGCAAAGGTTTTGGGCTCAAGTTATAGCATTTGCAAAAGAGATTCTAAAACTCATTTTAAGTTTTAGGACAACTTCCAGAATAGACAGCATTGCAGTAATTGAAACTGAAAATACACACTAACTGGAAAAAGCTAGTGTTCACTTGCAGAAATGATGTGAATTGCCAGAGCTTGTTTTAATTTCATTATAGCATGAAACAAACAAACAAATGATAAATGAGAAAGGAGTATAACTCCAAAACAGCTAGCTTTCAAGTATTAAGACATTCTTGTGCAGTTAAGATTTATTTTCTCCCTGCTTTTCAATATGATTTTAAAACTGTCCTCCAAGTAAATCACCAGTAATTAAGCTGTCTTGGGCCATATATTCAGAACTTTCTCCAATGAATAACTAAAACCACAATAATTATAATTGCTATAACTTTATCAAAAAGAATAAGTCAAAGATATTTCAGTCTGTTTTGGGAAGGTGATGGACTTGGGTTGCCTGTGATTTTTCTGTTGTTTTGTTTTTGTCAGAATTATTCTGGGAAAGTATCCTCTCTTATCAATGTCTTTATAGCCCTAAAATTTGTTGATCAGTCTGAGACAAATTTTAGTTCTATTTCGTTATAAACTGTTGGTAAACGATGGCCCAAAGCACTAGTACCTGGTTAATACATAAACTTCTTAAAATGCATTGCTTTTTAGGCAGCACTTTTCAGCTGCAAACATGAAAACATTTTCCCTCATTTCTCTTTAATCTTAAAAATTACAAGACATCTTTATCATAAAATTTGTTTCTACTAAAAAAATGAATGAATTCTTCATTTAGTCTGCTGTTATCCTTGAAGTTTGGTGATAGTTGTAATGCTCTAAGGCTTAGTGCCAGTGGACTTTCATAAAATTAGTGGCTGGTAATCCCCTTTATGCTTTATTATTTAGATGTGCCTAAAGCTACACGCAGGAGCACAGCAAGTATCTGTTATAGAGAAAATCTTTAATAAAATATTCCATCAACTTTCATTTTCTGAGAAAATTATCGAGCATGGCTCCATTCATTATAAAGTTTGTAGAGGCCAGATTATGTAAAAAGCACATGCTGAATAGTTAACATGAAAAAAATATATATTATTGTAATTAATATATATATATATATACATGATGAAGTGAGAAACAATGTTTAAATCAGGCCATATTACTAAGTGTTGTGCTTTTACTCGGGTGGGCGGCCGAGTTCCACCACAATCGCTCTCTCACTTCCCCTCCTCAAACAGGAATGGGGAGAAAATACTATGAGAAGGGCTTAAGGGTTGAGATAAGGATGAGGAGATCGCAGTTATTATCGTGATGGGCAAAACAGACTCAGCCAGCGTAGGGAGACAGTAAGATTTATTATCTATTACTAACAAGCTAGAGAAGTGAGAAACAAAGGAAAGAAACCAAAAGAATCTTCCCTCCCATCCACCCTCTTCCACCTCTTCCCCCCGAGCGGTGCAGGGGAACAGGTTATGATCAGTCTATAGTGCTTCTTCACCGTGAGCTCCTTCTCGGTCACTCTTGCCCCCTGTGCTGTGGGGCACCTCCCACGGGATTCAGTCCTTGCTGAACTGATCTGGCATGGGCTTTCCACAGGCAGAAGATCTTCAAGAACTGCTCCAGATATGGGTCCGTACCACAGGGTCCATCCCTCAGGAGCAAACTGCTCCAGCATGGGTCTCCCATGGGCAGCAGCTCCTGCCAGGTCACCTGCTCCTGTGTAGTCTCCTCTCCACAGGCTACAGGTCCAGCCTAGAATATGTTCCGGCAGGGGTCAAAACAGGCCTCAGCCTCTGTCAGTGCAGGTCCATCTGCTCCACTGTGGTCTCCTGCACGGGTTGCAGTGTGGAACCCTGCTCCACCATGGTACTCCATGAGCTGCAGGGGGATAGCCTGCTCCACCATGGTTGTGGCACCACCACAAACCACAGAGGACTTCTGCTCCAGCACCTGGAGCACCTCTCCCCATTTTCTTGGCGCCTGCAAGGCTGTTACTCACTCCTCTTACTCTCCCAGCTGCTGTGTGGTGCAGCATTTTTATTTTTATTTTTATTTTTTTTCCTGTCTTAAATATGCTCTCACAGAGGCACAAAACGACATCACTTACTGGCTCAGCTCTGGTCATCAGTAGGGCCCTTAACAAACATGGGGCAGCTTCTAGATGCTTCTCACAGAAGCCACCCCTACGTCCCCCTGCTACCAAAACCTTGCCACATAAACCCATTACACTTAAATAATGAGAAGAAATGGTGTTTAGGAATTCTGAAATCAGCTTCCTCTCCTTATATTGTTTCTCTTTATAATTTTCTGTCTCTGTGGAGAACTACATGTATTTCCAAACAAAGTGTTATGCCTGTAATTGATTGGTCTTCTTAATAACAATATAAAATGTCTAACTGAGCTCTTTTATTCCGGAGCTATTAGTCCAGCATGGAAGAATTTCTTCTTATAGCCCAACATATGCTGGCAAACAAAATTTTGCAGTGGGAACAGAAAAATCTGAGCACATATCAGGTTACCACATGGAGAAAATAAGAGTATGAAGAGTTAGAATAGGAGTTAGTATAGTAGTCTTTTAATGATACTTTTATTTCTGTGAATTTACTCAGCAGTAATGTAAGCTTCCAAACAAATCTCTTAAGGATAAGTATGGAATTTCACAAGTTGAACAAACTAGGTAAGTGAACCACTGTCTAAGGAAGCAAAGGTATGTGCATATCAAAGCAACCATGTAACATCAGGGTTTTCTCACATGATGCCCTGCTGAACCTTTTTTAAGCTTGTCCCTTTCCATGGATTGTTCATTTATGTTGTCTTAAAAACAAGCAACAAAAAAAGAAACTGTAAAACACAGCATCAACTTTCCTCTTTGTTGTTGTCTCTGCCTTTACTCCCATCTGGTTCTTAGAGACAATCTCATTCTCTTTAACTCTTGGAAGTGAAATTATCTATGTTTGATAGGAGAATGACAGAACCATATCTGTATGAAGGACCCTTAGAAACAGGTATGAGCAAACAGTTTATGTCTGCAGACTATATTAGATTTCATTATTATAGCAGAGGAAAATGTCTGCACTTCTTTCAAGCACTCATCAATAGACCTTTATGATCATAATTTGTGTTTTTATCTTTCAACAATGCCACTGTAGGTACCATTTGATGTATACAGCATATTCCTTGAAAACTCATATGGATGTAGTTTGGAGATAATGATACTTCATTTGGATCAGTTTTGCATTAAAAAAGTTTCATTGAATCTTGGAAAATATATCCATTATTCCTTGTAGTTTGAAGATGTCAGCAAGAAGTTCCTCTGGTGTTCCATAAACAAAACATCAAAATGGAAAAACCTGACAGGGAGAGTCATGGGAAAAGTGGACATAACTCACAGTCACTAATGTTCATCATCTCTAAAAGTTCCTAAATTAGCTTGAAGATAATCTCAGTGGGTAAAGACACTGAGGGAGTTATAGTGCCAAAACATCTATCTGCATTCTTTTTGGCAGGTGAGCACCAACAGTGATTAACAGCAGCAGATGTCTCAGCTGTATCCACTTTATTTCACAGTGGAGAAAAATAAAGTTAGTATTAGCTGAGAACAACCAGATATGAAATATGTAATTCTATGTAAACCGTGCAGCTGACTGTTTTACACCTTTAGAAATTGGCTTGAGTTACTTCCTAGCTATTTATCTATTTATCTATTTATCTATTTATTTCCTCTATTTATATTTGTCTATGCTCCATCCAGAAGCAGTAAAGAAGCTGATTTTGGCTATTTGTTTGTAGAGGTGGGTTCCAGACTATGAACTCTTTGGTATCTGTTATGACAGCCAGGTGATTCATATATGGGTCTCTACATAAAAAGCTGAGTTTCTTAAGAGTGCCCATGACTCTTTCATTCAACCATCCAGTCACTTAGCTGAAATAATCTATTCTAGTTTGACCTTCAAACACTTATGTTAGAAAGTAATTTATCTGTGAGTGGACTAGAGAGCAATTACTCAACTCCTTACACCTTTCTAAATAGTCTTCTGTTCACCCCTTCAAAAAAGAGAGGAGAGGAATAGAGGGCCACTGGTCTTACCCAAAACAGGGAAACTGCCAGCTTTATTTATAATTATAGCCAAACAATTAGGCTTTAAATAATTTACCCCACCATAGAAAAATCCATCCCAGAAACAGTAATATGTTTCCGGAAGGCATAGGCTCCTTTCATTATGGCTAAAGCAGCTTTCTTCTCCTTTCCATTCAAGATGTGCTCCAGACACCAAGCACACATTTCTTTTAAGCATTGGGTGGGACAGCACAGAAAATGCTGAGAGCAAACACTGCAGGAAGAAATTGATCAAACCAGCAAGAAGCAGGCTTGTGTCTACATCATTTTTCATTTTACCTACATTAGACAACTGATGTAGTTTATATGCTCTAACCAGATACTGTAGAACTCATTTGATTATATTTATAGTGGGAAAGGTCTATTTGGTGAAGATTTAATGCCGTGTAGAGTGATACTTAATATCCTATTCACCACGACAGTGGTGTAATATCTTTCCAAAGTAGCAGTACTTACTTACAGTCTACTTACTTACAGTGTTAAGGAGAAAAATAGATCATTTCAGTTGCTGGGTCTTCGCATAATCTCCAGAGCAAACAACAGCCCATTGATTACCACTAAGGTTAAAATCCTCCATTTTTATTTTATTCCATAAAAGGCAAAAACATAATGAACACAGAAGAGGATACAGGATTTAGGATGAGTGAAACATCAGAACATCAGTGTAGAAAGAGATGTACACGACAGTCAACCTGTGGGTGTCAAACGGCAAACACATTAAACAACTTCTAGAAACAATTTAGTCCTTTTACCTCCAAACTTACCCAGAATGAATCAGGACTAGGTTTGTTGTGCTTTCAGATGCTTACCTTTCAAGACACAGCACGTATCTTTTCCATGTTTTCAAATGTGCAAGCTGCTCCTTTGTGTGCAGCTGTCACGGTATGATTTGCTCCAGGTTTGTGCCTCAAGCTTCATCTCTCCGTCCAAATGTGCATGGCCTCACAATGGATTTCAAAGCTAACATTATTGCTTTTTCCTCTTTCAAATACGAACAACATAATATAGTTGTAATGCCACGGTTTAATTTTACTTTCCTTCAAGTAGTTTTATAACCATGATTACTGTGTTTACTTTTTTTTTTTTTTTTCTTGGAGGCAAAATGATGAAAATTGCAATCATTATATGTATATATGAGTATATATGGGTATGTATATTTGTGCGTATATTCACATACTTATGAGCCAACAGGCAGTTGTAAATCAACAACTGTGCTTTACAGTTCTTGATGCTGGCACCTCTCTAATAAATAAATCATGGGACACATCATGGTCTGGTAGCAAAATAGGAAAAAGTCCTTCTGCTAATGCCTTAATAATGGACTGCTCAGAGATGAAGAAACATGTTTATAAAATGAGGTTTTGTTGCTGTTGTTATTGTTGTTTTCCTAAAGATTGAACTGTCTGTCTAAACATAACATCCCCCCAAATTCCTGACATAACTGACTCACACGTTCAGTGCTCTGTTTCAGTCCAGTCCAATATACTCATTATTTGCCTGATAACTACTGTACAGACCACATGTCTAGTATGCGTGAAACTGTCCAAGCTGGGAATAGATGACTGCCAGTCAAATGTAGATAATTAGTGTCAGAGTGAATGAAGCAGAGATTAACAGAAGTGAGCCAGCTGGATCCTTTCCTAGTGTTAAGTAATGACAACAGACTTGCTGCATCTTGGACATTTTATTTTACTTTACTTTTTCCCATCAAAAAAAATCCATTCTCTGGGTTGTTTTGACTGCCCTCTAAGATGGTTTACACGATTACTTCATACAGATTAGAGCTGTGCGATCCCATCTTGCTGATTTATTTGGACAGATCCTTCAACATTTATATCATCAGTATGGATTTTCACTTTGTGATTTAGGACGGCTGCTTTCCTACCAGTGTTTCTTTTCTAAAAGTGTGTCAGGAACCCTGAAAACTCTATTTGTTTTAAGGAGAACAGGAGAAATTATGTGTAAAGTTTGTATAATTTTAACTATTGACACTCTTTTGCTTCTTGACTCAAGCTCAAGAAGCTGAAGAAAAGCTCGAGACTTTACAGTCAGGAAGGGTGTTTAAGCATGCGCTCAATATTAGGCACATTTCTAATTCCTTTGGACATGGAAAATTGAAAATTTTGTTTAAATATCTTCCTGATTAGAACATTGAATCTCTCTATACATCCAAAATTCTGCAGCAAACCTTTGCTGGTACCCAAGGCATCATCACTCTTATTCATTTCCACACTACTCTTTAAATTAACCAAAACTTGTTAAATTAACCTAAAACTAATCTAAAACTTGTTAGATTAACCAAGAAAGGCACAAGAATATGAGAAATTGAAGTAGCCACTCCATTTTTGTCTAAGTTCCAAGGAATAACATACACAACAATATATTCTTCAAGCTATTTTTGTATTTATTGTATATAATTACTATTATTAATTATCAGTGGTGCAGAGATTAAAAAGATTTTTAACTTAGAACAACAACAACAAATGCTTCATGGATCATATTATTCATGAGAAAAATCCCAGTGCTATCAGAAGTAAAATGACCCCGTGCAATTTGATGTGGCTTTTGTAAGATCAGCAAGTACAGGCAGAGTTCAGTTATGACTACTGAAAGGTTAGGATTTATTCTGGGTTCACTTGTAAATGCCTCAGGAAACTTTTTGTTCAGATTATTTAACAAGAAAATCTATTTTTTTAGTATAGGTATATTCATTTGAAAACACTTATTAAGAGTGAAATCTCTGATTTCAGATAGATAGCTTGAATACCATTCAGCTGACCCCACAAAGAAAACTAATTGTGAAAAATACCTCTGCCTTTGATCAGATGCTCTGTATCTTAGAGGTGGCTCTATTGAATCTGAAGAGAACTTGAAATGAGTTAAATCTAATGTAGACTTCAAAACTGTAGACAATTTTTAAAAGTAAATGAAATAAATTATTTCCTATAGTCTACATGTATTCAGTCAGACTCGAAGTATATCAATTGTTAATAATTTCAACAAATGCTGTTTAATAAAAGGAGAATGTAATCCAGGCTGGTGACACTCTGTCTCTAAGAAGTTGAACACATGCACAAAAGTGATCTTCTACATTATTATGTTTTTAATTTATTTTTTTTTCTTAGTGGTGCATTTATAAGTTATTTTCTTAGATTTATTAATTTGTTTGTTTGTTTGTTTTTAGTTTTCAGGGTTCTGTTTATATACTTACAACCTTGTTTGTCTGAACCAATTATATAGGCTCCATCTTTATTGAATAACACTGGGGGGCACCTGTTTGAAAAGAAGGTGGACATGTGACTAGCCCAATTTCCATCCTGAATGTCAAATTCAATTTAGCATATAATTATCAAACTGCTATTAAGACTGTCACAGGCAGTAAATCCTTAATTTTTATTTGGTGATCTTTAGTCCTTTTTTTTTTTTTTTTTTTTTTTTACTATCTGAATTTTCCTTTTATCTTTTAAGACCCCTTACATTACACCAAACATGATGTGATCACAATCTTGTCTGGCAACTGAATGAGTGTGAGTTATAAATGTTTCACTAATGTACTTGGGTTTCCTGTGAATCTGAGAGCATGCACACTGTGTAACTAATGGCAGCAGTTTTGCTTCCTCTCACTCTGCTGGATGCCAGCCCAGGAGCAAACAGCAGCAGGTGCCAAGTTTCAGGGACATGTTCCCCAGTTCAGAAATCTCTCATACACCTGTCCATTGCTATTATGTATTGTAATTTCTTCTTCCAGCTGTCCTCCACCATGCTGCTTTGTCTGGTTTTGCATAGCAGTGCTCAGTTAGATGTTCGGTTACTTTAGTGGAAGGCACAATGGCAAGAAATTTATTTTAGCTTTGTATGTCTTCATGGTTTACTCTGTTCTCTAAGAATCTAGACATTTTGCAATTATGATTACTTGTCCACTTTATTTTGGGACAGAAATAGTGAGGATAATTTTGTATCTTATAGGGGGAATAACTCTAGGTTAACCATACTGGTCAGTGATGTACCACTCAGTTTGAAGAAAAAAAGAGGATTTTGCTCTTGCACATGTTTTCAGTGGTCATAAAGGCTACTCTATTTGTATTCAATTCAATTAAAGCTTATATATTTCCCCATGAAAAGAAAGGGACCAGAGAAATATTAATATTGTGTGACTCTTGAGAGGTAAGGTCCTTCAAATTTAAGCCAGAATATCTAATTTAAGAATTTGTATTTCTCCACGGACTATACAAAGGACTTAGGTTCCTATTTGTGACACTTGAATGTTTAAAAATAGTTAGATATGTACTCTCCACCAAAGTATACAATTGACTTCCTTCCAGTAATAACACAGCTCTAGCAGACACTCTGGCTAGTCAACCCTTCTGTTACTGCACTGCTGCTCCACCCTCATGTTTTATTTGACACACACTTCACTGGGGTAGCAAAAGAAACATGAATTCTGGTTCACACAAAAAGTACCATTATTATTAAGTGAAATGCCTATTCTGGTTTGGAATTTTTATTGGAACACTGGTGCAAAGCTATTTAAGGATACAATTGGTGCAAATTGATTATTATTATTTTTTTCTTATCTTCTACTGTGGTAGTCTGATTTCATACCTATGTATCATATTTGAAAAGTTTATTTTAACAGAGTTTAGAGAGTCAAACTTGTTTCCCACCACAAATAGGTGACTTTAAAAGCAAGTGCAATTTGGAAAGAAGAGGAGGAGGGATACAAGAGTTGATATTATCCTTTCAATTTAAAACCTTAGAAATTGTTCCTGTTTGAGGAAGGCACAGAGGTGAATTCTACAAAACAGGCATCAGGTTGTGTTGCAGATAACAGGATTAACCCAGGGTTTCAGCTTCAGCTTTCTACCCTGAACAAAAGCTTTAAATCCTGTGAAGGACAGCAAGGAAGGAAAATTCTGCCCCTGCCCTGCAGGAATGAGGGAAGCAAGCTGATGTGTTCAAGCTTTCTCCCAAGGAACAATTTTCTCACAGCTGTATAGATTATTGGATTCATAGAATTTCATGGTGAATATGACCTTATAATCACTTTACTTGTAAGGTGAATATGCTATTTATATAGTACTGACAGCAGTGTTTCCCTTGGGAATGCTTCCATCACTCCAGGCAGTTAGAGCCTGTGAGAGGGCAGAGGTACCAGGGGTGAAGACAGAGCAACAGGAAAGCACCTAAGCAAAAGCCCCTTTTCACTCTCTGTGTCTGCTATGGTCATGCTCTCCCACTACCTAATATCTTATTCTCTCTAGTGACAGGGACAGGACCCAAGAGAACAGCATGGAGCTCTGACAGGGGTGGTTCAGGCTGGATGTTAGGAAAAGGTTCTGTACCCAGAGGTGGTCAGGCACTGGGACAGGCTCCCCAGGGCAGTGTCACTGAGCCTGCCAGAGTTCAGGAAGCATTTGGAAAATGATCTCAGACATAGGGTCTGATTTTTGTGTGGTCCTGTGTGGAGCCAGGAGTTGGACTCAGTTATTTTTGTGGACCCCTACCAATTTGGGGTATTTTATGATTCTCTGATACTCTCATCTTTATTTTAGAAAGACTGGTGACAGTTCTGTAAACACAGAATGTGGTGGAATATATCACTCCTCCTTGGAATAACTCCAAGTTCACCAAATTTTCCATCATTATGAAAACTTTATATAATTCCATTTTTATTTATTTTTCTGTTAACTTCATTTTCCAGCTTCTGAAACTTGACACAACCCCATGAAAATTCATACCACAAGAAGATAAGAGAGAAGAACTTTAAAATTTTATGACCCAGAGTTGTAGCATTAATTCATATTTGTACTTATTGTTGTTGTTGTTGCTTTCTTAAGAGGAAAATGGACACATCAAAAACAACTTAGAATAGTGTTTTCTCCGAGGTTTACATGGGTATGAATACCTTATTCATCTCAAACTTCCAGGGTACTTTAATGACGATATCTGGAAAAAAAGTTGCTCTTTTGCCTTCCAGAGCCAGACTTCCCTATCACCCAACATCACCTATTTGTTACATTAAGACACTACATTAAGGTACTCAGCCTTGCATGTATGAGGTGTCTCAGATCCAAGAAACCCTTTCTTCTTAATTACTTCATGAGTGATGTATTGCTCTTTCATTTTTTTCCTTTTTTTTTTTTTTTCTTTTCTCTTTCCTCCTGTTTGGTAGTATCTACAATATACATGTAAAGCCAAATACAGCTGTTAATGATATTAACATTTCCTATATCTATGTATACTGCAAGTGTGCTGTGCAATATAACACTGATTATGTACAGCTGAAAAACTTCCAGGTAATGGACTAGCATAGAACCTCAATCACTTAAATCCCACACAAAAAGCTTAAGTGTGAAAACTGTTGGACTCTTTGTATAAGATTTTTATTTTATTTTTTTTTAGTAAAAAGGCAATAGCTGCCTTAATATATTGTGAAGTAGTCATAAATTTCTTAATGCATATTTCTGTGTCCTCCAAGGCTGTTAAGTGTTATGGGAAAGGAAAAAAGACTAGTGATATCTGATCAATGCTATCAAAAGGTATTATAGGTATTATCCTTGTAAAAAAAGGCATGTATTTCAAGTATGCTAAGGGAGAGATATATTTGATTATCCAGTGCAGAATATAATATAATGTTTCATGCTGCTGACCCACTCAAACTGCAGCTTTTGTGTAATAAAAAGTGTCTGTGATTTTAAACTCATTTTAGTTTCATTAGCAGACTGAACCAAATTACAAATAAATAAATAAAAGTAAAAAAAACAAACAAACAAACAAACAAAAAAACAAAACAGAAAATCAGAGAACTGTATTTGATAAAATGCTTATATGCTTTAAAAGAAAGTTTAGCTAAAATTAATTAAAAAGAAAAAAGAAAAGGGGGGGATTAGAACAAAAATAAATATCATCAATAAAAACAAATTTATTTAGGTTTTAATGAAAGAAAAATCAATTCAAGGTTTGGTTTGGTTTTGTTTTTCCCTGTTAAGTTTTTCATGTCTTGGTGGGAGAAGAGTCAGAAGAATTAAGCTGTTATCATTT
Organism: Anas platyrhynchos; assembly: GCF_047663525.1. Lineage (NCBI taxonomy): Eukaryota > Metazoa > Chordata > Aves > Anseriformes > Anatidae > Anas > Anas platyrhynchos. Next base: position 146,683,547 of record NC_092588.1, on the reverse strand, counting down.
GGACCAAGCCAAAACAATATTTTGTTCTGAATTCCACTGTGGTGGTTTTACCGTACTAGGCAGCTGAACTTCACCACAGCTGCTTTCTCACTCCCCCTCCTCAGAAGAAGAAAAGAAAATTATTTTTAGTTAAATAATACTAAAGGGGAAAAAAAAAAAAAGGCCACATGGAAGTGCAGATGAAAGAAATTACTCTCTAATTTCAACAAGCGAGCAATGCTTGACCATGTCGTTGAAGCAGAGCCTCAATGCGTGTAGCCATTGTTCAAGAGGACAGATGAGAGCCTACCCCTCTTCTCTTCTTTCTTTTTCCACCTTTTATTTCTGAGTGTGACATCATTTGGTACGGAATATCTCTTTGGTTGGTTTAGGTCAGATGCCCTGTTGATTTCCTTCCGCCCCTCTTGCCCACCCCCAGCCTGCTGGCTCTGGGGGGTTCAGAGGGAGTCCTGCTGCTGTGCCCATATTGCTCAGCAGTAGACACAACACTGGTGTGATACCAATGCTGTTCTAGCTACAAGTGCAGAGCACAGCACTGTATGGGCTGTCGCAGGGAAAGTTAGCTCCATCCCAGCCAGACCCAGTACATACGCCTTGGCCTTCTGTCAAAAACCGTTCATCACTTACAATGCACAGTGATTATTCCACACCTCTGTAACACAGAGGGATCTAGGATTTGTCCTAGTGGCCCCTGAGCAGCAGCACACTGGGATGGTCTCCATCAAATATTGGTAGAGGGACAGGAACATTGATGAAACATTAGATTTAAGATAATGAGTTGTTCTTGAGCAGCTGGTGTTTTTCCAGACTTCTTGTATTTCTCAGCTGAGGATAAAGGCTTGTCATACCCCCAGCCCACCAGCACCTCTCAACAGGAGCTCAGAGAAGGGTAAAGCAGCTGCCTTTCTGTACTGACTCTCTCTCCTGACATCTGTCTGCATTCAACTTGAATGTTGCTATCTACTCCTGAAATATTGCTTAACTGGCTATGTAGACGAGCTATGGGTAGACATATTCAAAGAAACACCTTCCTGAAACAGTCCGGTTTCTGGTCTTATTACCCTGACTTGATGAGGGTGTAAATACACATATTGCCCCAGAACAGCACCTGAAAAGAAGCCCTCATCCTCAAATTCATAAAACATAAAACTGGGAAGTAGCTATTTTCTTGTTTTTCAAGTAAAGTTATTACAGTTTTGTAACAATTTAAAACAATGATTAGTGCTGCGAGTCCCATCAAAGATTTATATTTTATGTTTCTATGACTCTATATGTAGAGTCTATATGTAGATTCTATTTCATAGAATCATAGAATGCTTTGGGTTGGAAGGGACCTTAAAGATATCTAATTCCACCCCCTGCCTTGGGCAGGGACACTTTCCACTAGACCACGTTGCTCAAAGCCTGGCCTTGAACACCTCCAGGGATGGACCATCCACAGCTTCTCTGGGGAACCTGTTCCAGTGCCTCATCACACTCGTATCAAAGAATTTATTTTTAATATATAATCTACTTCCTGACAAAGAATACCACCCCATCTTTCCTGTAGGCCTCTTTGAAGTACAGGTACTATTTGCAAAATCCTGACAAGTTATCTTCACTTCTAATATGTACTTAATATTTATGGTGAAGAAATTCAAAACTTGAGGAAAAAAAAAAAAAAAAAAAAGAAAGAAAGGAAAAATAAATGTAGTGGAGCCCACTCTTAAGCATCTGACATAACCCTGAAAAGCACCTCAATACTGGTCCACAAGATTTCTATCATTTCAATTCTGGTCCTTTTTTGAAGTGAGATTGATCGCTGCATCAAATTTCATGGCACTTTCGTTTTTTTTGTAAATATGTACCAGGATAAGGTGACCAAATTCATTCCCACTAGTGACCTAGGACAAGATGAAAACACCGAGATATTTAAGTTTGAAAGGATTGAGCATTAATCCTCTTCAGCTCTTGGCTGCTCCTACAAATACCTGCTATTTGATACAATAAAGATTCAAACATCCCAATAAATGTCATTAGAATTGGAGACTGTAGAAGAAAGGCTATCTGGATTCAAATGGATAAAATGTTCCTTTACAAATTACAATACACATCTGCTGCAATAAATTGTGTCAATCAAATCATCCTAAAGAAAACCATCAATATCAAATAAGATTCTGTAGTCAATGGGCCATAGTCATCTCTGGTGTCCCTCTGAGGTTAATGAAGTTGGAAGGGCAATGGGCTTAGCCTTGTATAAATAAAACATAATAGAGAAACAGTATGCCATCTGGAAAATAAATGGAGGAAATAGAGGAAAAATGCTAATCTTACACATCCAGAGTTCCAATTTCTCCTTTGGTATCTGCACTATCTAATGAGCAGCTGCATGAAGTTATCACTGGTTTTCAGGAAAACAGAATCCTATTTCAGGGCAGCCCACAGATCTGAGCATTAATATATCCCTAAAAGACTCTTCCAGCTCATTAATTTCCCTTGATCTTTCTGTCCATTGCTAACTTAATAGATTCCTCTTTCCTTCTGTAAAAGGAATGGTGTCCCAGGGAAATATTTCTCTTTAATGCACCCTGCGGTTAGTTTTTTTCAGGCATTTCCTGGTCTCCCAAGGAAAATATTTCCCATAGACCTTTTACTCATACTACAATAACATATTCCCTTATGAGCTCTGAATCATCATCCTTTAACTATACATTTTCTGATCCTTTTGTTCTGCTTTCCCATAGTATGATGAAGAGACTGTAACTCCAAAGTTTACCTTCTTTTATTTTTAGCAACCCTTTTCAATAGACTCACCTAAAATTTTGTGTTTCTCTCTCTCCCTACCCACTACAATTACCAGTCTTGTATCCTGTGGCATTGTTGTTTGTGGTGGTGGTATATTTTGTTTGTCTGTTTATTTAAATAACTGAACAAATAATATTTGTATAGCTATATATACACATATAAAACTACTTCTGTTTATCTGTGTATAGTTATACATGTATAAGCATATAAATGTTGAATGTATATACCTAAATAAAAACAGGAAAATGTAGTATAACCAGAAAATGGTATACAGGTATTTTATTATGATATTTATTTTATGACATTTGACTTGCATAGAATCTTTCAGAGAGATTTTGCAAAATTTAATAACTCATGGAAGAAAATAAGTGATTTTGCAGAAATATTTGAATGAAGAAGATTCACCCCTGGAGGAATACTACAAAAGTGTCCAAACCCTGAATGTCAAATTTCAGACACAACTTTTGATTTCAAAAATATTCAATTCTAACAGAATGTTCCTAGAAATAGAGAGAAAGTGGAAATGTTTAAAACATTTTTGTAGCATACGGATATGCTACGTTTGTGATGTTATGAACAGTATTCACTGCAGATAAGTTTGGAGGTATCAGATGCAGATATCTACAGTTCAGCTTCTCCTCTGGTGATCTATATAATCAATAGAGGGGAATATGCATTTCTCTTTTCAGGAGCAATTCATCATACCTAGTGTAGCTCTCTACCTTACAGTAAGATTGATTTAGCCTTAATTCTTATTGACTATATTTCCTAGATCTTTTTTGGCTATGGAAGAAATCCATGGTGAACAGCTCAGATTTAATAAAACAAATACTGACATTGAGTTATTAACCCAGCCTGTCTCGTACAAAGAATAATTATTTTGTAAAAAAAAAAAAAAAAAAAAAAAGCCAGCACGGCCTGCCTAAGCAGTGCAGGAAACAAGTCTGATGATTCACTAGGTAGATTTTCTCATAAGTCAGTCTTGACTACAGGCTTAAAGCATGTAGTGATGAGGGTGGCATTATTTTGTGTTTAATTTTAATCATACTTTCTGAATGCATCTTTCCAAAAACATTGGATAGTATTCTTGCAGTAGTGATCTTAAGATCAGTGACTTGGTGAAGCTACGTCAGAGCTTCAGTATTTGAAACAACTAAATCATTCCTGCCCTTTTTATGTAGGGTGAATATAACATGGCATCTATATCTATACTTTTTTTTTTTTTTTTTTTTCAACAGGATTTCAAAATCTGAAAGCTTTGTGAGATTTTGAACATGGTATAAATGTTACATTTTCTTTATCTAATTTGAGATTTCAGAAAAGTTTAATGGTCATGCTGAAACTTAGGTTATTTTCAGTTGATATGAAAAAGAATCCTGAACAACCCCCAGCTCTCTGCCCTCATCCCAATCACAATTGTCTGAAATTTGGAATCACAAAATTTGCTACAAAGAAACTTATGCATGCAAACTTTACAAACTTAATCTTGAGACATTCCCAGTCTTAAACTAAGCTTAATGTCATAAATCAGGCCAATATGTGGGACTAAGAGACAGTTGTGTTGGTCTGGTTTATGTCTGATTCAGTGGATACACAAGCTTTCCTTTCTCCAGAATCAGTCACGTTATGTTGCAAACATGAACAGAGATTATAGAGGTAACAACTGGCAGATGCCCCTTCAACCAGCAGTTATAAATCAATCTTTTCAATGAAAAATACAATTTTTTATTTATTTTTTTTTTTTTCTGTTAAGGCATTTTTCCAGCTAAGTTAACTCTGCTCAGGAGTTTTGCCAGTCTGTATACAGTGAAAAGAGAGCCAAGACAGCACACATGCTTTTCTGCAGACTTTCTGTTCCCAGTTTCATTTTGTGCCAAGGTTGTAATTTGGTTTTGCCACTCAACCCACACCCATCGTGTTGATCTCTTGCAGAACAGCTGCACACTGCCTGTTTTACACTTGGTATACAATAAAGCACTGTACCAGTGTAGAGGAATTGGCAGAACAGATGTCTGAAGCTGCACCTAGGGTAAATTTCCTTGCTTACCATCGGTGGGTAAGGATCATACAACCCTTAGTGGTTAAAGACATGATTGTTCATTTCCCAGATATATATGGATCAGTAAAAACAAGGAAAGCAGAGGGAAGGGAAGGGGAGGGGAGGGGAGGGGAGGGGAGGGGAGGGGAGGGGAGGGAAGGGAAGGGAAGGGAAGGGAAGGGAAGGGAAGGGAAGGGAAGGGAAGGGAAGGGAAGGGAAGGGAAGGGAAGGGAAGGGAAGGGAAGGGAAGGGAAGGGAAGGGAAGGGAAGGGAAGGGAAGGGAAGGGAAGGGAAGGGAAGGGAAGGGAAGGGAAGGGAAGGGAAGGGAAGGGAAGGGAAGGGAAGGGAAGGGAAGGGAAGGGAAGGGAAGGGAAGGGAAGGGAAGGGAAGGGAAGGGAAGGGAAGGGAAGGGAAGGGAAGGGAAGGGAAGGGAAGGGAAGGGGATAAATGAATGAATAAACTTGAAGTTCTTTCTGTTCAGATAAATCCTGCATTCCTATACTGAGAGACCAAATTATGTTTACAGAAGGTCTAGTTAACACTTGTTATCCATTCTAAGTTCCTTCCTGATTAGTTGCACTAATATCACAAAAAGTCACAGACTTGCTTAAATAGAAATTAAGAAGCAGTTAACATTTTTTTCTGCTGAAATCAAAGATGTTTTTTACTTTGGCCTAACAAACGCACGCAGCACCATATCCAGAAACATCACTTTAACAAAAGATACAAAATTTACTTTTGCTTACTTATGTAATTATTGACTAAGTATTTCTTAAATACATAGTTTAATACATTAGAATAACACCCTAACATGCCTCAGTAGTCATTTCCTTCAAAATCAAACCATTCCTTATTATCATGTTACCATGGTTTTATAACAACTTGAGTACTGCATTCATTGCTAACTATTCCAGCAAACAACCCAAACATGTCATATTATAAAAACAGATTGTGTCTACTTTTTGTTTGTTTGTTTAACCAACAAACAAGGGTGTGGTTATACTTTAATAGGATATTTTCTTACAGTGCAGTTCACAAGCATCATCGGTATTATGGGAAGGAAAACTTTATCGTCTTTGTAGAATGTCAGCCTACAGGTATGGAATAATGTTCAAAGTTTTTTGAAGCTGTTTCATCTATTTTATTTTATTTTATTTTATTTTATTTTATTTTATTTTATTTTATTTTATTTTATTTTATTTTATTTTATTTTATTTTATTTTATTTTATTTTATTTTATTATTTCCAGGTGATTTTCCATTTCTTTGCAAAAAAAAGAAGCATCCAAACATCCTGCTATCTGGGCAGTGTGAACACATAGACTTTCATCCTCAACTTATCACCTCTAATGCACTATTGTATACAATATGGTAAATAATAATAATTATAATAATGCAGCATGTATACAATTTATTTTAGCTTTATAAGATGAGACAAAATGCTTGTGATCTGCTTATGCAAAGAAAAATAAAATGTTTTATGAAACCCCTTCTCCTTCTCAGGAAGGACTGGAAAGACCACTTTGTTTAATTAAGCTATTTTGGCAGTCAGTGTTATTTCCATACTTCCCAAGAAGTGCCAATCTAGCCAGATCCAGATAACCTGGAGTTTGAGTCACAGGCTTAATTTTTAGAAAGGGTGAGATTTGATCGTCCTCCTCCACACCTCATGCTTTACAGGAAAAGCTGAATAGAGCTCGCAAGCACTGCTTTTCACGTAACCCAAACTGAATGTGCTGCATGGGAGAAGGTTACAGTTTATTTTGGGCCTGCTGTGTCATTCAGGCTTGGCCTGAGGTTTGCCCATGTAACTAGTGGCCATGGCAGTAAGTCACGGTGCCAGCTTTCTGGGTTAGAGAACCTAACTGTTGTTAGCTTTCTGGGTTACGGAACTTAGCCTTGGTCAAGTATCTAAATGCAATCATCACTTCAGCCATACTTTTGATTGGTTAATTAATTTTATTTTCCTTTTATTTGTTTGAAGACAACAGAAAACTATTTAAACAAAGTCCTCCTCCAAGTCAGGTTATTGATGTTAATAAGGAAAGCAAATTCCTGAGAGTTTTCTGCACAGAGCTTCAAAAAGAAATGGCTGAAAGAAAGCACAGAGCTAATTTTATTTTCTTCAGATTGACACTAACATCTTTCAACCTTCTTATCATTTTAGAAGCACTAGGAAACTCTAATTATTTGCTGTGTGCCAAACATAATTAAAAAAAAATAATAATAAAAATGTAAGCAATACCCCAGACCTTCCCAGACACACAGGCTGTTCTCCAGCCATTAGTTGGGATAAGTGGCATAGAGTCGCCATCCCCAGCCAGGCACTCACAGTCATCAACATCCAAGTCCATTCTTCCATGCAAGATGAGGCACGAACTGAACACAGTACTCGAGGTGCGGCCTCACCAGAGACGAGTACAGGGGACGATCACTTCCCTAGCACTGCTGGTCACACTGTTTCTTATGCAAGCCAGGATGCTGTTGGCCTTCTTGGCCACCTGAGCACACTGCTGGCTCATATTCAGCCGACTATCAACTATCACTCCCAGGTCCTTCTCTGCCTGGCAGCTTTCCAACTACTCATCTCCCAGCCTGTAGCTCTGCTTGGGGTTATTGCGCCCCAGGTGCAGGACCCAGCACTTGGCCTTGTTGAACTTCATACAGTTGACCTCAGCCTATCCAGATCCTCTTGCAGAGCCTTCCTACCCTCAAGCAGATCGACACACGCACCTAACTTGGTGTCATCTGCAATCTGCATTCTCTTAATTTAAGCAATTATTTGCACATTTTTTCAGATTTTTTTTTCACTGTCTTCTGCTGACAGATATTGTTAATAGAAATAAATTTTAAAATATATATTAGATTTACCTTTACTTATTACTATATTATTTATCCAGAAAAGATGCACTGGCATCTCGTTTTATAGGGAATCAGTCAATTGGTTCAAACATTAACTTTGGAGTTTTTTAATTCCAAACTCATATTAAAGCTTTTCCTTTCATGTTTTCAGAACCAGTTCAACAAGGACAAGTAGTAGATGTTTTCATTCACTTGCTGACAGGAGAATTGTTTACCCATTCAACTGTCTGTCCACTATAATTGCTTATTAAGAGCTTATGTAACACAGAATATGGTAGTGTTATGTTTTGGATTATCTTAGTTTCAATTAATTAGGTAGATGTACTTAATAAATAAAATGGGAAGTGACAGAAATATAGGGAAAAAATAGTTTTCAGTCCTGGCTCAATTAAATGATGATGATAGAGTGAAAGGTGTAGGAAATTTGAAGTGTTCCCAAAAGAATGGTACATAGCTTTAAGTGTTATTTTATCGAACATACATGATTACTAAATGCTCAAGATTCAATTTTGAGCTAAAAGCTAAGCAAAGAATGGGTAAGTCAGGTTGTCTGGTGTTCACTGTGGAAATCTCACTTGAAAGGATGGGGCCTAATTGATCTGGCCCATTTAGAGGTGTTGACCTGGGAAAGGCTGAAAAATCTAAAATGGACAACTTAATAAACCACAGTTTAAATTTAACTTACATGAGATTTCCTCAAAACCCCAAACTGAACACTAGAAACTCCCCAGAAGTATTTATAGGTAACTAAAATACATCTTTCACATTATAAAAGCCTTTCTGAGGGGCTTGGAAAATTTCTTTAAGAATCTAAAGGTAAGCATTGATTGAAGATAGTATTCAAATAATAAAATTTATTTTGGAAGCTCAACTTAATGATTTTTCCTTTAGTTTATTGTGTAGTTTATTCCCCTCCAACATTCTTCTTTCTAACTCTAATATACTTGAACATTGCTCATGTGTACAATCAAATAAGTGCTACCAATTTCAGGAGAGTATCTAAAATGGTTAAACTAAAGCCTGAACTCAATAAATGTTTTTCACTCAAGCAGGAACTTGAAGACAGGACTTACTTAACACATGCTACACTACTTTTAAAGAACTAATAGCATAATATTTTTCTAATTTTTTTTTTATATATATAGTTATTAAATCTAAACTGAATGGACACTGCTTATGTTGAGGGAGTTTTGGTATATAATATCATGCAGACACTGCAGTACAAAATTACTTTCTGCAGATTTTTTTTCCTCACTAATTGTTTTATTGATTTTAAATTGTTTGACTGCAACAGTATAAACAAATGTCATACTAGCACTCAGTACCTGATTTCTACCAAAAGGATCTATTCTGTTTACATAAATACGCATATAAACATACACATAGAAATATGTACATGTAAAAATATATTTTGTGCTTCTTCCAAACTATGTATTAGTAACAGATTTTGCCTTTGTATTGAGAGCAACTGGGCAGGAATATTTTCAGTGGCATTTCTTGGACTAACTAGCAAATATTTTATTTTATATGGATAGTTCCTAAAAGACTGGAGGTAACTACACAACAGAATAGTTCATAACTCTTCAGTTCCATTACGGAGAAAATACTTGGAATTCTTGAAGCATTATAATCATGACAGTCCAGCTCTTAGCATAAGATAATTTTCATTACTGAGTAGATTTATATATGAAACACGGGAGTAGAGAATGATTAAATTTGCAGGACGCAGATAGCTCACCTCATCCATCCATATTCAACTGTTTCTTAAGGACTTACAGTAACAGGAGTTACAAAAGTGCTATGGATACTTTGGTTACGTGAATCACTGTTAGTGCTTTGCTTACATTAAAAGTTATCCCTGATATCTGGAAAGAGGTCTTGTTGAAATGCAGTTTCATGAATTTATTACTATTTCTGCCTTGGACACTGGGAATAATTTTCTTACTTTTTCTTTACCTTCCCTCATTTTGACTATACAATTCCAGTTCTTCCCAGTAGTTCTTCTCTACAGTTATGTTTTCTTCACATCATGGTTCTGTTCTGGCTTGTTTCCACTGGGTTACACCTCACCTGAAAGAACACACCCAAGGCAGCTCTCAGTTTCCAGCTGGGGCCTTCCCCATGTGAGCAGAGCACAAGAATGACTTCATCTTTCCCAGGGGTAGTATGAAACCTGGCCTGGGTACTGACATGACTGTTCCATTTCCAGTTCCAGAATTATCTCATTTGCTTAGATATCTCTGACTAATGTCATGTGGTAGAGAAGGTGAAATCTCTTCAGTGTTTTGGAAATCTTTCCATTGATCTAAATGGTAAGAAGAGATTTGGAATCTGAGTTATCCAGACTTTATGACCACTGTCCTTAACTTATTGGATATTCCAGGTCAAAAAAAAAAAACAACAACAAACAAAACACCCAGCTCCCTGCCTCCTAAACTCCTACAAAGAATACATACACCAGCAACACAAAACAAATATTAATGATGAAAGAAAATAAAAAGAATATTACAGTTTTAAACACCTCAGAAGGGATGTTGTCAATGTAATCTTAGTCTGGCCTGTCTGTGTGTGTCAATACTAGACTCAAATTAAATAATTTTTCTTTGTCTAAGCCTAACAAAGTGAATTAATTTTATTTAATATTTATTTCAATTCTTCCATTGAATTGTGTCTCTAGATCTTATTTAGAACATACTAGCTAAACTCTGAAGGAAATATAAGGTAATTATAGCTATTTTTGTGGTCTTTTTTTTGAGAGGAGTTGATATACTTTACACAACAGGTGATTTTCACTTCACACTACTCCAGAGAGTTTGATGTGACTATTATTCATGGATTAAGAATAGAGAGCTGAAGCACAGATAAACATCGATGTTGTCAACTTTATACACTTATTTTAGATCCACTTCTTGAAACACGCACGCTTGGGAATGACACTTTTTAGAGCACTTTTCAAATACAACTGACTTCATTTGCAGCTGTGAGTGCTCAGAGTTTTGGAAAATCTGGCCCTGTGTGACCCAGTTTGGGCAATCAGAAATGCATGATTAATGCATACAAGTGGCCACCAGTGGAAAAAAAAATGGTTTAAATGAATTTCTTGTCTCCAGAAGGAACGCCATTGATGCCAACAGAGACCTGAATTCCCTCAGCATTCAGCTATCTTAATGATTAAACCATCCATTCTCTTTTGACACTTCTCTTGTTACATTTACTACACAACTTTGAGATTCTTTATCTAATAAGACAGGAAGCCGATTTGCAACAAACTTGTTTGCTGGATGATCCTACTTCATTTCCCAGTGCCATTGTACTGGAGGAAATAAGTTCATAGTAAAATGACTAAGGAAATAAATAAAATGCTATGCAATTAAGTCACTGAAGATTACCCTAAAAGGTAGTTATGATGCAATCTAGACTCATGTGTAAGGGACAATGTAGCAAAAAGTTCATCTAATTTTTCAATACTACGTGTGTGTAGCTCAGATTCATTTAATCCAATTCTAGGTATCTAAATATAAATAACCCCTAGGGTCAAGTAGGTCACATACGTATCAACTCACAGTTCTTCCCTTCTTCTCCTTGTTTTCTCCTGCCCAGGTGGCTTTGACCAATTTTTCACTTACCCAGTTCAGCTTCCATCTCTAACTATTTGATAAAGATCTTGAGAAACCTGTAAGATATCTTCTCAAATATCACTCTGTTTCACTGCCTTTCGAAAGCAGAGCTCACTGTTATCCTGTACAGAACAGACTGAATCTCTGTGGTATTCAGTGATTAAAATATATGTATACATTTAAGTAAGGATTGCCTGAGACCTCTGAAGTTCAAAGGAGTGATTCTTTCCAGCTATTCAGTTGCCACTTAGATGGCAAAAATCTTGACTCTAAAAGAAAAGTAATCTACTAGTTTATTTTTGATTCACATTATGGGATCCTTACAGCAACTTTATGTTTGGTTGGTTGTTATTTTTTATTTATTTTTTTTTTCTTTACATTGTTAGAGCAATGTCTTTTCCCAGAATATAATTCTGACAGTAATAGATGCAGAGTTGTTCTTCAGGGAGGGTAGGGAGATATAAAGTATTTCCTGGTGTTATGACATAATATAGGAACACACGTGCCCTTTGCCATTGCATCCTTATCCTCGTTTGCTCATTAGTTACCCTGTATCTCTTTGGTGGGGGGAAACCCAAAGAAACAAAGGGACTTGTAAGCCCAACCACTATTTAAAGTTTTATAAAGCATTTGGAAATACTAGCAAGGAAGTTCCTAAGCAAATATGGTTTAGTGGAGGACTTGTTAGTGTTAGGTCAGAGGTTGGACTCAATGATCTTGAGGTCTCTTCCAACCTAGAAATTCTGTGATTCTGTGAAATAAATACTGTTATTATATTGAAAATGTTGTTAACACGATTGATAGGTCTCTGACTATGACATAAAGCTGCCTTGGGAAACTTGACATGAGAAGTGTGTTTGGTAGAAAGGATAAAAAAAAAAAATCACTTGTATATAAACAGGTGATTAAAAAGATGTTATTGTTCATTTACTGTAATTTATAGCAACATTTTGCAATAAAGAGACGTTTGCCACAAAGCAGAAACAATTAAAGGTGTTGCAAGTCACAGTACAGCTGACACACTGGCACATGCAGAAATTCTGTAAATTTAAAAGCTCTGTTGTACATGTGGTCCACAGTATTGAGTTCTGTCTGGAGTTGAACTAGTAATCTATATTGAACCCTGTGATTTTTACAAGGCAATGAAGACAGAAGGACAGAAGATAAGCTATAAAATCAACTAGTCTCTTAAAGATTGTCTTCTAAATTCATTCATAATTTCGGTAGGCATCTAAGTAAAGAACCACTTCAGTAAATCAGACTGTTTTCTTTGTGTTCTTAACTCTACTGCTTGTTCTCTACAACTAGCTCATTAAGTCCCTGTAATCCATAATGCTCTAAATGTACAGCATCCTACTGACATCTGACCTTTGTCATTTGTGACAGTGATTTTTCCAACCTGGGATTACCACAATACAATTACATTAAACAGTAGACAACAAAGGTTTGTTGAATGCTGTTTCAAATTTTATATAACACAAATTTCATCATAAATAAAAGAAATAAATAAAGGAGGCTGATAGAAACAGTGTAAATGTAAGGATCAGCTAAGTATCCTGAATTTGGGGAAAATTAGTGGAAATATAAAGACATCAGATAAATCCAGAGATATTCAATAGATCCTAAATAATCCACAAGTCACTGAAATAGTACAGCTCAGGAGAAATATTTCTTCTTAATGTTTTCAAATGGAAGCTCCAAGTAGCGCTTCTTGCAGTTTTGTGTAAAATGGGTAAAGACACTCACATAGGCATATGTATTATATATGTGCATGTGTATATAAATATCTTGTAAAGTATTTCTGAGAATGTTTTGCTGGTTACTATAGTATTGAAAGAACTAAAAACAAAAACAAAAACAAAACACTTAAATGAAAAACAAAAAGTAAGAAAGAAAAAGAAATTTCATTATAGAAAAAAAAAAATCTGTATATTTCCTCTGAATTATTGTGGAAAGGAGAATGTGTTTGAGAGAGTGGGTGTGTGTATTGTTTATTGTTTGTATTTTTTTAGATAGTTAGAGTGTCTGCAGCAGAGTATGTCAGCTCCTTTTCAGAGTGTGTAAGTCTCAATGAATACATCCACTACATCAGGAGCTTATACATTACAGAAGAAAAAAACATCTATGCTTCCTTACAGAAAATTATGTGCTCCTCTAGAAGAGCCCTATTGGATTATGTGCAATTCACTAATATTCAAGAAAAAAGTTCACGTACCATTTTTGTAATGAACTCTTCAGGATGGTATTCTGCATATTCAGCATCTAAAGTTTTTTCTTCGGTTACTAGTTTTAGTAAATAATCTTTAAAAAACCATCACTACAGGATAGAAGATATACATTTATAGAGGGTGTGTAGATCCCAAAATACATGTACAAAATGTATGAGATGATAGACTATATCTTTCTATCAGAGGATGTTGATAAAGGTTCTGGATATGAACAGAAACCCTGTAGATTCAATTTTTCATTCATCTTGAAGATTACTGTGATCAGTGTTTAACTCAATGTTATGAGAAACAGACAAACCTGCTGGGGGCTATATGACTAATAAATATCTAAGAGTTTCTAAGTTAGTATCCAAAGTCAGGCATCTTTCTACAAAAATTCTTCTGGAAGCCAAGTTATTTTCACAAAGTCAACGTTAACATTTGAAGGCTGCAGTCAAGAAACTCAGAGGCATTGAGATTTGTTTCAAGCTGTAGCAACTTGCACTTGTTTGATCACCTAATCAGTGGGACTGAGGTAAGGTGTATCAGGTTTCCCAAAAGCCTCTGTAACATCACAAATTCTTCCACTATTCCTTTTAACTTTAATTTGAAACAATTTTCAAGATTTATTTCTCCACTGGTTCTTTGACATTCCACAAAACATTATTCATCTAAGAAAAGAGAGAACTAGTACATTCTCAACATATGCTACTATGTAAAGTGTTCCTCTAGCTTAAACTGTCTTTGAGCAAGGTATGTCAACTAAGAGTTGCTTTATTCAACTACTTTTGTGACATACATTTAGTGTACAAAGCCTCTAAATCAGCTCTGGGCTTGGCAGTATATAAACCATTTAAGTTGTGTCCTCTTTCCTATGATGTTAGCAGAAATCTCCATGAATTACAGCTTCAGTCTGCCTAGAGGGAATCTGCTGAACAGTATGTTCTTAAACAATATTTAGCTATTTCCATAGCTTCTGAAGTATAACTGATTTTCATAGTCATCCATCTCTTTTCCTTCCATACTTCTTGTTGTTGTTGTTCCCCTCTAAATTGTAGCCTGGAAGCTTAACATTCATATACTAAATACATGTAACTGCATGAATAAATAAATAAATAAATAAATTGTTATCTTGAATGACTTTGTAAAATGATCTAGTTAACAAGCCCACTGGTGATTTTTTTCTGTATGTTTTCTACATTTCTTGCAAAGTGTCAAAATTTAGAAATAGTAGATCCTATCAGTTTTATTCATGATGGTGTTATTCATAAAAAGAAACACTCAAAAGTAGAAAGAAAGAAAGAAAGAAAGAAAGAAAGAAAGAAAGAAAGAAAGAAGGAAGGAAGGAAGGAAGGAAGGAAGGAAGGAAGGAAGGAAGGAAGGAAGGAAGGAAGGAAGGAAGGAAGGAAGGAAGGAAGGAAGGAAGGAAGGAAGGAAGGAAGGAAGGGAGAAACTATTTTTCACAACCAGTTTCACTTTTCAATCCTAATAATAGAGACTTAATTTGGGTCCAAAAAATTCTCAATATGTTGTTGTGACTGCACTATCAGTTGGTATTCTTCTAGTTTTGAAATCTCCAGTATTTTTAATAAAAAACAAATGTTGAAGTGGAGACATAATATATATTTACAGTAAATATAGCCTGTAGACTTATCAATTTTTTAGAAAAGACTTTGGTCTTGACTTGAAAATGAGTCATTATGAAAGCAGATAATTTGAGCAAGATGCCAAGTCTTGCTATTTCTTTCCTATTTGGTAGTGAATGGTGAACTAATTTTGGAGCAAGCTAGTAGCATGATGCTATTGCATGAGAATGCATAGTCTCTTAATCATCATTCACAAGTCTCCAAGCATTCTCTGTAAAACCATTGTTGAGAATGAAAAATTATTACTCGTCTACCTTGAAGGCTTCACAGCTGTAATAAATGTAAAGTGCCAGCTACTTCATTTCTAAGGGAATTATTTTGTGCTTCCTGCAATTTCCTCAAAATGAATAAAGTTATAAAGAAATTTGGATAATAATGAATTGCACATTTTAGATCAGATTGTCCTACTAAATTCTACTACTTCATAAATAACAAATTAAAGAGCTAGAATAGTAAGGAATTAAACAGCCAATAGTATTTCTGCCTCTGTACTGCTTCCTTAGTTCTGTGTAAATGTGTGTTCAGTGACAGACAATCAACAAATCTATATTGCCTGTTGAGAAATAATTTAAGTATTGAACATTTTCTACATGAGTTGCTGTTTCAAGGGTCAGTCAAAGTAACCAATGCAGAAAGGAACTTATTCATCACTAGTAATAAGATGCCAGATTCATGGATTGGATTTTGAGGTAGGAATTGTTTAACTGACAGTTAAGACAAAGATTTCAATAGTTCAGCACCACTTTGCTAATTTTTGCTGTAATGTTTCAGAAACATTCAATTATGTAGGAGGATGTTGGCTCAGCTCTATCTCTAGTGTGAGGATGTTGCTCCCATTAAACTCAAGGTGAGTTGAGGCTTTGTACTTAATTGTAGAACCTGGACATAATTAATCCTACAAAATAAGTAATCCTATTCCCATAGACTTCAGCTTGTCTCATTGATATTCCCCTACTATATAATTTCTTCCCAGTCTAATATGCATTGCCAGTAGCTTTATAGAATTATTAGAATTATTACCAATTAACATGATACTCACAGCATATCTTCAATTCACAAAGCTTCTGAATTAATGATATCGATAGATTATCACCAAATAGTGAATAAAGAATTTTCAGGAGTACGTGTTTAACTTTCAACATTCTTTCAACTATCTGTAATCAAAATAATAAATTAAAAAAAAAAAAAAAAACAACACATTATAATCAAAAAACATATTCAAATACAGTGGAAAAAATGAAGGCTGAAAATTGAAGGATGAAAATATATAAAACGTAATTTACATTTTTCCTTTTAAAAACCAGTAACTCCATGGCTATATTCTCCTAGTGCATAATTCTCAACCAGAGTACACCTTCCACAAAACATCACAGCATTTTCTCCTTAATGAGACACTATTGTTTACATATATTTTGCCATGGTAAACAATTCAGAGAGAAAGAAAGACACCTGACACAATTACTGTTCCCTAAAGCACTATGGTGCGTTTCTGAAATGTTTCATATCTTAATCAATAAATAAATAAATAAATAAATAAATAAATAATCACTTAGTTTACCAGTACTATCTGTTTTCAGGGGACAACAAATAAACCAAACTGAAGCAAAGTATTTCCAAAATAAATGTTTCTAATAAAGTAAACCAAAGCAAAATGTTTCTGAAGTCACTATTCCTTACAAAAGTGTTTTTCCACAGAAATGTTAACGCACAGAGAGGTACCATTCTGTTCTTATGCCCTTTGGTGACTGAAAATATAATTCACAGAATCACAGAATCACAGAATTTCTAGGTTGGAAGAGACCTCAAGATCATCGAGTCCAACCTCTGACCTAATGCTAACAGTCCCCACTAAACCATATCCCTAAGCTCTACATCTAAACGTCTTTTAAAGACTTCCAGGGATGGTGACTCCACCACTTCCCTGGGCAGCCTGTTCCAATGTCTAACAACCCTTTCAGTAAAGAAGTTCTTCCTAACATCTAACCTAAAATCTCCCTGGCGCAACTTAAGCCCATTCCCCCTCATTCTGTCACCAGTCACGTGGGAGAACAGGCCAACCCCTACCTCACTACAGCCTCCTTTAAGGTACCTGGAGAGAGCAATAAGGTCGCCCCTGAGCCTCCTCTTCTCCAGGCTGAACAAGCCCAGCTCCCTCAGCCGCTCCTCGTAGGACTTGTTCTCCAGGCCCCTCACCAGCTTCGTCGCCCTTCTCTGGACCCACTCAAACACATACATTATGTACATTTTGCATTATTTTTATAAACTATATGTTCACCATATAGCCTACCAATATTAGGCTATATTACCAATATAAATGCTATTTTTAAACATACTATTTTCTTGAATAGAAATAGTAAAACATAACATGCATATATACCAATAACAGAATAAATAACCAGTGCAATCATGGAATTGACCTATTGATCAAGTAACCGTAAGACTAAATAGTTCTTCTAAACTTCTTACCAATAATAATAAATAAATAAATGAATAAACATCACATTTTTCAGTACATTGTTTCATTGCAACAGATAATCATCTATTCTGTAGCAGATATAGAAAAAGAAATAATTTTGTTAATGCACAGAAAGGACAGGCATGGTAGGATCATAATTTTGCCATCTATGCTCCTTGTCTGTTCAATACCCAATTTATATGAGGATTCCCCTGGTACTTCATGCTCATCATGCAATTACTGCACCTGGCAAATGGATATGAAAAAGAGAATTTCATGCCCATTGTGATTATATTTTGTAGTTTGAAACAGGATGCACAGTGGGAGTCAGCAAGTGGAAGGAAAGTTGAAAAGCTGTTAGTCCTGCTAAATGCAATGGAAAGGCACTAGATTAAAAAGTTTGAAACACTATAGCAGAAGAAAGAAAAAGCTTAAACTCAGTGGGGAGTCTGCTCACCAACTCCTAGGATTGCTATTATACTGACATAATAGAGACAAGCTATTGGAAATATGCAATAATCACAAGACCTGATCATACCCATTAAACTATTTTTAGTTATCTTTATCTATCAATAATTTAAATTAGATTTGTTTTTCAGGTAGAATTGTCCTAAGGCACTACTTTGTCTGCTTGTCTCCTTTAAAGACACTTCACCAAAAATCCTAGGTGAAAGTGTCCATAATTGCAACTTTAAAATTAAATTAAATTTCAGTTATTTAATCACCATGTGTCTATACAGAGAATTCATATTGATTATTCTGACAGGAAAATAATTAATTAAAATATTGCAGAGTTGGTTTTAGTTGTTGGCATATTTAATGACAAATTGTCAAGATAAGATTTAATAGAAAGTGTCCATTACATTAATAACTTATATTCTGGACATTTAGAAAAGATGCTCATAAATAACTTATGAGAAAGATCTTTATTTGTACTAAAGCTTACCACAAAATGTCTCCTTGTGAATTTTATACAATCTCAGCTTAATGTGAAAGACAACAACATGGCACTACAGTTTTCCTGTGAGAACTCCAACCTCAGGATACCAAAGCCTTCTGCCTCCTTCCGGGTAGAGAAATCTGAATACTTTTCACACTGGCTGAGATTGCAATAAATTAGCTTGTGAGCCTCAGTACTTCAGAAAATATTATTGTTTCATTATTCTGGCTATCAGATTGGATGACAAAAAAAGGAAATGAACCACAATCTTCCTTATTCTGGAGAGAACACTCTGACTACTCAGATTTTGTATGCAAGTGACTTCTTCACTACCATGGAAATTTTCTATATATGTGGAGCCCACATAAAATGGTTCTGGATTCTTCTATTAGGTCCTGAAAAACCTCATATGCAAATAATGAGCAGTGTGACATTCTCAAACACAAAAACTTAATGAATCATGTAACAGTCTAAGAAGAACAATTTTATTTATTTATTTATTTATTTTATGGGATTGGGGATAGTAACAGTAAGTCTACTGAGAACAAAAAAAAAAATTAGCTGCAATAAAAAATTCCTCCTCTCTTTTCAAAAGGTGTCAGTGGCTAGGGCTAGACCACAGATGATGAGAAAGAATCATTACCCTTAGCTAGTTACCTTCTTTATACTTCAGAACGCTCAGTCTTCCTGTTGGCTAAACTGGAATATGGACATAACCAGAACAGCCACAGACTTAGTACTTCCTTAGTACTGGAGTATTTCTAAGGGCTGCAGAGCCCTGAGCATTTATATGAGGGACAGTGGGTAGAAATAGTGGAGTGTGGGAAGCAAAAAGATCCAAAATTCCCTAGAGTATTACTTGTGCATTTTTGTTTGTTTGTTTGTTTTTAAGAGCAAACTGATTTTCTTTGGAATATGTCAGCTTGTTTCAGGTCCAGAATTCAGTCTTTTGCAAACTCTCCAGCTTGGAAGACCTCAGAAACTTTGGGACTGATCCATTCCACATGACACCAGCTTTTCTGATGCACACACAATGCCTGTCTGTCTAAGACTGCCTTTTTACAAGAATGAGATAAAGGAGATTTAAGTCAATGTTTTGGACAAAAGAACTTAAATTGTGCCTAGAACCAGAACCACTACATTTTCTTGAGGATTGATGCATGTCTCAGCAAGAGAAGCTAATAATTTTCACTGACAGAAAGTATACCTATAAAACGAAGTACATTAAATTTTTCACATGCATCACTTTTTCAGACCTGAAAATGCTTATTTATGGATGCTTCCTCCTTTCATATTAGAAGATATTTTTTTAATTAAGGGGTACTTTGAATTTTTACAAACTTTTTGAATAGCCTTTAATAGACCTTTTTGAAAATCACCCTTAATATATTTCGCGTACTGAAGTTGAACCAGGAAAAAAAAAAAAAAAAAAAAAGTATAATGACTTTGGGCCAATACCAGTCTTTCTATAGCTCTTGTTGACTTGAAAATGCCACTTTCATTTCTCTGAATTTAGAGCTAGCCTGGTCCAAATCTCACCAAAATCACTGCAAAGATTTTTATTTTTTATTTTTTTTTTTCCATAGGCCCTTTATGCATCTAATTCTAACACAAGCATAATACTATTGATTTGGAAGGAGCTGTTGAAATGTTTAAAATTAGGTCTGTGCTTACTCAGTTGAAGCCTATGAAGGCAGAACACATATACTGGAAGGAATTTTTCCATTAACATCAAACATTTTTTGAATCCCCCCTTTAGAAAAAAAAGAAAGGAAGAAAAGAATTGAGTAATGCTTAGTCTGACTTTCCTCCTGTGGTTTGTTTTGTTTTTCAGAGACATTCCAGAAATGTATTCCAGATGTTTTCAAATCCTTGTAACTTATTTTCCATACTATATATAACATTTTCTACCATATCTGTTCTCTCTATCCTTTTCTTTCACTAGTTTCTGTCTCCCTATATTTTCTCTTCATTGTCTTAATATTTTCTTTAAGTCCAAGTTTCAAATGAGTTCATTTGTATTCCTTCAGAAGTCCCATTTGGAAACATGCATTATCTGCTAGAGGGTATACTGTTACACATGCTAATATCTCTTCTTTTGTGAAGTTCTTAATTAAATAATCATATTTATTTGTGTTAGCTGGATTTTAACAATTGTAAAGGATATCAGCTTCTTACTCCCAAAACAATAAATAGGCTTTTGAATATTACATTGGCATTATATTTAGGCACACATACTCTGATAAAACACAAGTTATAGTCTTACTCACTATGTGAAGTGTGTCAAAAAATGTGTCCTTTGTCTAGCTAATTATAAGCTAATTACTTAATAAATCTTCCCATAAAGGTTGCTTCAGAATTATTTGGCAATTTTGTTGTTGGAAAATGTTCCTTGTCATGAAACAGAAAGTGTCTGTCAAGCCCTCAGAAAGAGAAAGTCATTTTAATGAAGAACAGGATATTTTTTTTCCAATCATTCAGATGAACTTGGTCAACATTCCTTTCTCCACATGAACTAAACACGTGAAGTTTCACTCTTCTCCTCGGGAGCTGCTGCTTGGCCATGCTGTTTATTCACTCCTTCCTGAGGTTACAGTTATTCTCCACAGAGTTGATGGGAAACTGCCACTCTCCAGTGTTATTGCTGGAAGAGAAGTGTATGGGAATGGGCCAGAGCTCCACTGGGGGTTCCAGATGCTCACTGAGAAGAAACAGATTTTTCACAGCCCTGGAGTACCTACTCAGAACTTGTTAAAACTCTCTTTATTTAGGGTGGTGATATTTTTTCTTGGTTGACTAAGTTAGAATAGCTCACAGCAGTATTAACAACAGTATCTGAGCTCCCTTTTTATTTAAAAGGCAGACAGCCAAACTTTATACAGTGCAAATCAGAACTTTGATTTACATCAACCAGGGATCCTGCTTATCACATCTGAAAAAATGACAAATGCAGATGGCAAATGTTCATCATACGCATATTTTTAAAAGCTAAAAAAAAAAAAAAAAAAAAGTAGATGTAATCACATCATCAAGCTTTTTCATACAACTGTGAACTGGCTGAACCCTGAAGAACACAGATCTAGGTAGTACTCCAGATGATGTGGCTCATTAGTACTGACATTTTGGAAGTCAGAGGACTTTTTGCCACTGTTCAAAATGTGCTTATACTGTCAGAGAATAATATTATTCAGATCAGATATGAACTTCCACTAAGTTCAAGGTTCTTTAGGATCTGGGATATAATTATTACTAGTTATATTTTATTACAATGTTTCATGGAGGGCTCAGCTGAATCAAGAATCCACTGTGATAGTTCTTACGCACAGATGGAATTTTCTGCTCCTAAGGGAGGGAAGGGAAGGGAAGGGAAGGGAAGGGAAGGGAAGGGAAGGGAAGGGAAGGGAAGGGAAGGGAAGGGAAGGGAAGGGAAGGGAAGGGAAGGGAAGGGAAGGGAAGGGAAGGGAAGGGAAGGGAAGGGAAGGGAAGGGAAGGGAAGGGAAGGGAAGGGAAGGGAAGGGAAGGGAAGGGAAGGGAAGGGAAGGGAAGGGAAGGGAAGGGAAGGGAAGGGAAGGGAAGGGAATCAGTCCTGAGCAGTTTCAAAATGGGATAGCTTTGCCATGACTCGTCTAGAGCATAGTAAATACGCTTCTGTAAGGAATAGTACACCACTCTGGAAGCATGCCACCATTATGAGTTTGCTTCTGAAATAAAGAAACAAGTTGTCTTTGTCCTGGGACTTAAATGTTCAAATGTCAGTGTCAACATTTGTAATGTTTTGAAAGAGGGAGGAGAAAGGAGAGATGGAAAGAGGAGTTTTGTTTTTGCAAACTCTGTTCAAATTGAGAGTTCCAGAAAAACAACAAAAAGAGTGCTTAGGTGGTAGACAGGATGTACCATGAATAACAATGTATCCTGTGGATATTTACTACTAAATGATGTTTAACTGAGAGGAAAGTGGGAGTCACCACAGTAAGCAATTCCCATCCAATTTCTTAACATGTAAATCAGGAGCACTGAAAAGCCATTTATGGGAGTCTCACTGAAACAATGGCTTTCCCTGTGCCAAGTGGTGACATCACTCTACACAAAGGAGAAGGAAGAGGGCTGTAATTGCAGGCTGCCTTGCCAAAAGCTTTGTTTTGTTTCCACAGAAGAAGAAGAAGAAAAAAAAAAGGATTAAAAAAAAAAGTACTTTTTTTTTTTTTTTCTCAAGAATATAAGGTTACACAAGGGAAAAAAAAAAAAAAAAGAAAAGAAAAGAAAAACAACTTTCAAAGAAGTTGCCATGTGACTAAAGGAATGCACTTAGCAGCCCTTTACTGTTATTTAAATAGCACTTGTGAAAAATCAAAACTAATATTATACTTTATGGCACGCAAGCAAACAAACACATGAACACTCACATATGGACACACATACCCAAGATGAACATAAGACATTCTTTTTGTGAACTAAATTGAGCTTTCCGAAAGTGTCTTGATAACTGCAACTGTGTTTTACAAATTACTGAATTCTGAAATACTGATCCTTCTCTCATAAACTAATATGTGAATAAATAATTTGGTGTTCATGTTTTCTAAGAAACTTGGAATTGTTAGTCGATTGTATAAAGCTCAAGATCTTGAAGGAATCATATATTAACAGTCCATCGACTAATTAGACTAGGATCTCAAATGGTCGTTAACCTCTAGAATGGCTAATCTCAAAATGGGCCAATAATCCCAGGAAAGACGACTCACCTTCTCCCCTCCACTCCCCACCTTATTCTTACAAGTAGCACAAATAAGTTAAACTATTGGAACAGGAAAAAAAAAAAGTGTTACTATTGAAAAAAAAAAAAAGTTTTACTATTGGTTTTACTATTAAATTTACAAAAGCCAGCACTTATCTCCTGCTTTTCTGTGTTATGTGGTGCGTTGTGGAATAATGTACTAGAAAATCCCACAAATTCCACAGTAATGATTTCCTGTGCCATATACATGACATTCATTATTCATAAGGCTGTAGAGGATTACTGTAGATGGTATACCATGCTAATAATTAATGGTTTTAGCAGAGAGGGAATACGTATGCTCTTCTGAAAGAACTGTCTAGTACTAGCTGATTTTAAAAGCCAGATTCCACTTATGACTTGATTATTGCTGATAATACAGATGTAGCAGGCCCATCTATGTCCCAAATATTAAAGTATTATAAAGACCTTAAATAAGTTTGTTGTGGTTCAGTTCCCAGTCAGCGCCTGGGATGATAAGAAGGAAAATGAAACTTACAAAAATGTATCAGAACATTCCAGAAGGGGGTGTGGAGGGGTGGAGGGTTGTCTGTGTATTAACAGAAAACAAAACTACTGACTTCAAAAAATAATACAAAATTGTACAAAACAAAATTAAGCTTTACTCACATATTTATTATTTTACTTGTGTGTTGTTCATTCCATTCTTAATATCAGGAAGCACTGTGAGATGTGGAGAACCGTCTAATAGACAGCTTCTGTTCAAAAAGCTAGACAGCTTTTGTTCAAAGCCTTCCCCTGTTAAAGAAAGATGATACTCAGGGAGAGATCGAAAACTGCACTTAATGAACAAAAATGAAACTCTGCTGGTGTGTTGGGTCTGTCTGAGCTGGAGTCACCTTTTCCCTGCAGCAGCCCGCACAGTAAAACCACCACAGCTGGATCTTATATCATAGAATCATAGAATATCCTGAGTTGGAAGGGACCCTTAAGGATCATCAAGTCCAACTCTTGACACCGCACAGGTCTACCCAAAAGTTCAGACCATGTGATCTTATATGTCTTCATTCAGCAGAAAGAAACATCCAAAATCATCTTTCCTGACCCACTTTAGGGCTTGAGAGGCTATCAGTATTCACACATCCTTAGGCATCCCTATTTCTGCCACTGCTTTTACACAGAAGACCTAATGACTTGAGGGAGTAAGGATGAATCATATTCCTACAGTCCCTGATTTGGTAGATACATTTAATACATACCTAAAATGCAAAGACACCACTGAGTTTGAGTCAGAGAGGACTAGTTAAAGAAGGCTGTGCTATCTAACTGATTTCGGGTTAGGGCATGTGGGACAATCATGTGTAATAGCTGTGCTTTGTCCAGAGAAGGAACTGAGCTTGTACCTTCCACATCCCAGACTTTTTCATCTCTTAGCAGAAATCTCCAGCTATGGGAAGGGAAGAGAAGGGAAGGGGAGGAGAGGGGAGGGGAAGGGAAGAGAAGGGGAGAGAAGGGGAGGGAAGGGGAGGGGAGGGGAGGGGAGGGGAGGGGAGGGGAGGGGAGGGGAGGGGAGGGGAGGGGAGGGGAGGGGAGGGGAGGGGAGGGGAGGGGAGGGGAGGGGAGGGGAGGGGAGGGGAGGGGAGGGGAGGGGAGGGGAGGGGAGGGGAGGGGAGGGGAGGGGAGGGGAGGGAAGGGAAGGGAAGGGGAGGGGAGGGGAGGGAAGGGAAGGGAAGGGAAGGGAAGGGAAGGGAAGGGAAGGGAAGGGAAGGGAAGGGAAGGGAAGGGAAGGGAAGGGAAGGGAAGGGAAGGGAAGGGAAGGGAAGGGAAGGGAAGGGAAGGGAAGGGAAGGGAAGGGAAGGGAAGGGAAGGGAAGGGAAGGAGAAAAATATTCTATCTTGCTGTTGAACCTGGGTTATGCAGCAAGAAGGCAGACGTAGAACATTACTCTGCAGCTTGATGGTTAGTCTTGAGCTGTCAGCAAGAAGTTTGGTCTCCTGTCCAGTGACAGTTGATATGCTGTAGTTTTGGTAGCCAGATTAGAAATGGAAAACACAAACACAAAGTTGGTAGCTGAAGCCAATCTGCATCTCACCGGTCAAGGAATTATCTACCAGCATTATCCCACCATTAGTATGCTTTTCTGCTAGCAGAATCATATCCATAATGTTTTCTAAAGAATATGGATATGATTTATCAATATGCTGAGGGAGCAGAAAAGGCTCTGAACCTACCATGTTATAAAAATTATATGACTTTACTTATGAAAATCCATTATTAGCTAAAACAGACACTGTTATAATTGCCTGAAAACCCTTCTGTGTTTCTTGTTTTCCTCAGAGAGAACCCTTTATTCAGATTCAGTTGTATAACTTGAAAATAAATATTAAACCTAGGAAGGTTGGTAGGACACCTGGTAAAACACTCTTTAAAGTGATGGTGAGGCAGTATACATTAATAGATACTTTCTAAAATGCCTGGTCCTCAAACGTAACCTGCATTTGTTAGAACTAAGGATCAAGATAAAGATGGTGGGAGGAAATAAGGATCTTAGGGAACTGCAACAAAAGCATATATATATATAGCACTATCATTAGATAAACGGACAGCGTTCATAATTAAATTAGGTTTACATTAAAGGTCTTATAGCGACCATCTCCTCTAGATCTCACAGAAAATATGTAAAAGTGAACAATCATTTTTAAAAGCATGCTGAGTTCTTACAAAAGGTTCAAGCAAACAGCACAGCAGACTTCATACATGGTTTAGGTGTACCTACAATAAAAGATGAGATTCTTACACTGAAAAAGTGGCTACCTGGAGCAACATAAGCCTAGATTTTACTTTATTGGGGGAAAAAAAAATCCACACAAAAAGCAACCACAACCAAAAAAAAACTGCATTCAAGTTAGCCACAATTATTCTTCTGTCTTTCTACAAAATTAAAAAAAAAAACACCTTGAATATAGAAGCCTTTTTCATTTGATAGGACATAACAACTGAAATTAAAATGTCTGATGGGAAAATACAATTTAAGCAGCTTTCAGGGAAGCAGATGCTTTGATGTATCACCAGTCACCAGTATGTCTACTCTAATGACATGGTAAAAAATAATGTTAAACAAATGACTTGTCAACAGGTTCAAAGACAAACACTGAACCATAGTTAATGATCATAAATTAGGCAACAGAACCAATTAATCCAGAATAGAGATCAGTTGGTATTTTGTTACAACTAAACCTGGAAAAATAGAAGGCAAGAAGTCTTAGAAGTTGATGTTATGCTCTTTGGGAACTTCCAGATTTATGAAAAAATGAAATAATGTAATACAATCTGTTTACTGGGGGGTCCTAGGAGTAAGCCGTTCAGGGGAAATAGCAGCATTTATGCCTTCATTGGAGAAAGGTGATATTTCAAAGAACTCTGGTATCCTAAGATGACTCTAGTCAATTGAGAGTATCACTTCAGACACACACAATGGACAAATATGTAACAGTCTTCTGGAGCACATCTCTAAGTTGTTTGATTTTAAGTTATTTTATTTTGTCTTATTTCCCACCACCACCCTTCCCAGAAGGTCTCAGACATCAGCCATAGCAAATTGAGATAGTTGAACATCAGAGCATGATACAACCAGAAACAATGGATTTGTCATTGTCAGACAATAGTAGTCTTGAATGAAGACAGGCCTATAAAATATCAATGCATACCTTAACAGTATGCATGTGTTGTAGATTAATTATTGAGAACTGTATATATGCTTATGTGTTGTTGATTGCTAATTGCTATTATTATTAGCTCACAAAGAAAGAGGTAGGCAGCTATACCTTTAAGAGGTTCTCAGAAATTAAACATTTAATGTTAGTTGTTATGACATGTGGCAACTTATGTTACACAATGCAGAACATATAAAATTTACACATTGAATACAACAAACTCCCATCAGGTTCCTTGGCTGTCAGCAATTTTCAAATAACAAAAACTGGGTGAGATAATTTCAGATTTGAGC
The DNA here is from genome assembly GCF_047663525.1 of Anas platyrhynchos. Classification (NCBI taxonomy): domain Eukaryota; kingdom Metazoa; phylum Chordata; class Aves; order Anseriformes; family Anatidae; genus Anas; species Anas platyrhynchos. The sequence continues at coordinate 146,656,261 of NC_092588.1, read as the reverse complement.
TTGCTGTGATATCTCACATTCCCATGTATTCTCCCACCTTTCTATTCATGAAGAAACCGATGGTTTTGGAAACATCTCTCATGGATGATTTAAATCAAGGTTTGCAAATACTTTCCAATGTATCTGCATATGCAATACCATTTTCACTTGAGAACTTTATAAGGCGTGAACATCAAGGTAAGTAACATTGCCCACTGTGAAGGTACAAAACATATTTGCATCCTGTACATCTAGCACATCTCCCCACTATGGGATATTCCTCATGCTTGGAGCCAGACTTTTAATTTCTCTAGGGATGAAGCTTTCAATCCATTTATTCTTCTCTATATATTACCTTTAAATAGTAATACTATTTCTGTACAAGAAATGATGAAACCAAAATTACTTTACCTGAATGTTAACTGTAGTGGATATATTGATTTTATTGTTACCCCTTGATATAGAGGATTTGAAGGTTCATATATGAATTCAGTGAACACCAATAGTCCAAGCATTTCACTGCAATGTTCTGTGTAGGACCAGACACCTGAGGTCTCTTAGCACTACTGAAGTTTTGTCATTCATTTAAATACTTCCATTTATATTAAGATGACTTGAAATTCATTTGTGTGTGTGTGCGTGTTACTTGTTAATTAACAAATTAACAGATGTTCATGTTAATTAACAGATGTTCAAAATTTAGACAGAGTAGGATTATTTGCTTGGAATCTTCATAGGACAGTGGAAATAGAGAGAGCTGAACTGCCACAAAGTCATTGTCATTTGAAATTTTCCTGGAAATTTGTTAGGAAAGCTGTAAACAGGATACAGTACTCTGCAAACTTACAAGTTATATTTTTAAAAGCTCCTATGATATAGTTCACTGATTTAACATAACTGAATTAAGAAAGTAAATTAAAGCAGACACAAATGTGTAGAACAGGGAATATTAAAAATCTACATTATCTTGGTGTGTTTATCCATACACACTGTGTTTTCGGTAACTTTAAATAACTGCTTTGGCAGTTACTCTTTTCCTGCTGAGTATGAGGCATTTGAAACTCATTTACTGAAAGTTGTGTTTTGTATATTCCCACAGATAATATGTATAATTCTACCTTACCAAAAATACCAACTGTCTGTCATATGAGTTCTTGAAAAGCCATAATAAATCTTTCTTGTCTGTTTTCATATGACCTTTGAGCTGAACTATGAGCTGCACATTACTTTTCTATCTGTAATCTCACTAATTATGTTTGTTTAAAATTTAATAGGTGGTGTATCTGAATACACATGGGGGTTGCAATTTTGCATGAATGCAAATTTGCTGACATTGCTGCTTGTGACCCTCCTCTTGATGAGTGCTGTACTGAAGTACTCTCTCATTTGTTGCTCATTTTAGTCTAAGCAGAAAACATGCACAGTGTTTGGAAATAGCAACTCTAGGTCAGTGGTGAAATATATAGGTAACTTCAGAACAGTATAGATTGTAAGTGAAATTCAGCATTTGGAATCTATTCATTACTATTGAACTTGTTACAGACAGACTTCAAAACTTAGGAAATAATGCACCATTATTTATGTTTCTATGACAAAGAAGTAGCAAAAAAGTAAACGGAGGGAAAAGTCATGCAGGAAAACAAAGACAGATCTGGGAATGACTCTTGCATCTTCTGCATCTTTGTCAGCACATTATTGACCAGACCAGTAAGTTTAGATGATAAACTCCATGTGAGAGCTGAACCCTGGCTACATTTGCCTAAACCTTCCCAGTGTCACATGCAACAAGAATTCTAAGAAGTCATCTATCTCTTCTCTCAGTCCCAGAAGCTTTTCTCTCAAATTCAAGACTCATAGGAACTCTATAACTCCAATAAGATGGTGACATGTGGTTATAGAAGGACTTAATAGGTGTTACCACTAGTCCTCCTTGACCAAAATAAAGAAGAAATGAGTAGTCCAACACTAAACCATATTACCTCTTGCTTCTTTGGTATTTTTTGTCTGCCATAATTGTGCTTACAGACAAGCAAAGTTAAGATGAACTGTGATCTCCAATAACTCCCCTTGTGTATCTGTGTTAAATGTATAAAACAAAACAGCTTCATAGCACTTTTTTTTTTTTTTTTTTGTAAGAGGTGTGGAGGGTGTAATCTTCTCACCTATTGAATTTGTTCAGCCAGTTCAAGGAGAAAAAGGACCACAGTATATTAGTATCCATTTAAATAAAGTGAAACCCCTTGTCTATTGCTACCACTAAAGAAAATGGTTATAGTTTCAACAAGCCTGATCTTAACACCTTCCATGAAGGATAAATTTAAATTAATAAATATCTCTCAAAGAATAAAATGAAGGAATTATTCCCAAACATTGATGATTTCTGCTACAGGTTGTGATCCAAATTCCTCAAAGGCTCTTTGAGGAGTCTTTTCTGGTTTCCTGTCATTTTAACAGAAATAAAAGTCTACACTCTGTATTGCTTTTTCTTTAGGTAAACACATTTTTATTCTGCCATAAAGAAATCTCCTCCTGCCAGTTTCACCTGCTGTGAACAACAACCTATCAAAAAAATAAAACCTTAAAGGTCACATTGAAAGTAGAACATATATTATAGTTTCAGATACAAGTCTCAGAGACCTGAGAAGTGCTTCATTCAGATTCATAAAAGCTACAGCAACTTGAAAGGAACTTCAATTTGTTGACATTATATCATTCTTCAATACTTCAAATGATTATCTGAAAGGAAGGATTTCTCTTGCAGTGTTAGCAATATATTCATGCCTAGATCAAGTCAATTAAATTTAGCCAATAGAGCAAGATTGCTTAAGTTTTCAAATGTAGGGGAGAATTTTAAAGTCACTTTTAGGAAAGGAAAGAAAAGAATCCTGCTTGGTAAAACAGACAATATTTATATTTCACTATGATTTGTAAGTAAATATTGTCTCTGATACTCTGAGTCACGGTGATACTTTCTAGTGATTTATATTGTATAGCTATTGTGATTATACAGATCTACAGGTGAATTTACATGTTTTTCACTTAGTCTCAGAAGTAGCTGAGATTTGTGCAGTTTATCAAAATTAGCTCCAAAGTGACTAGCTCAGAAATGTGACAGCCTGGAGATCAGGGGACTGATTCTTTTTGCATGTGAACACATTCTAGCTCTAACTTAGGCATGGCACCATGAGTTGTTTTCATTCATTGCCAAAGCACCCAAACTACGAAGTAGTTCAGGCTTCTGTCTTGGTTGAGGTTTGCTTGATATTCTCCCATAGTAAGAGACAGGAAAGTCCTAAAGAGCCTATGGGAAAAACAGTGTGGCTGAAAGACTAGCAAATATTTTCTGGACTTTGTCTGCACAGATGTTAAAGAACAGGATTTGCTCAATCATGGATCATTTTCATATTTGTCCAATTTCTCTTGTCTGGCAATACCCTCTTCTAATGGTATGAAAGGACTTCTACAGAACTGGTGCTTAATGTCATAGAATCATAGAACAGTTTGGGCTGGAAGGGATCTTAAAGATCATCTAACTCTAACACCCCTGCTGTGAGCAGGGACACCTTCCACTAGATCAGGTTGCTCAAAGCCCCATCCAGCCTGTCCTTGAACACCTCCAGGGATGGGGAATCCACAGTTTCTCTGGACAACCTGTTCCAGTGCCTCACCGTCTGCACAGTAAAGAATTTCTTCCTTATATATAAACTAAACCTACCCTCTTTCATTTTAAAGCCATTCCCCATTGTGCTATCACTACATTCCCTGATAAAGAGTCCCTCTGCAGCTTTCCTGTAACTCCCTTTAGGTACTAGCAGGCCACTTAAGGTCTCCCTGGAGCCTTCTCTTCTCCAGGCAGAACAACCCTAACTCCCTCAGCCTCTCTTCATAGAAGAGGTGCTCCAGCCCCTTGATCATCTTTGTGATCCTCCTCTGGACTCAATACTTCCACATCCTTCTTGTGCTGGGGGCTCCAGAGCTGAACACAGTACTCCAGGTAGCGTCTCATGAGAGCAAAGATGGGAAAACATATACAGAGGCCTTCTCAGACCTATGTCTACCTTAAATAGGAAAAAGGAGAACTAAAGAATACATAGGGCTGCTCCTTGATAAGGAAGGTCTCCTCACAGACAATGACATAGGCAAAGCAGAGACGCTTAATGCCTTCTTTGCCTCTGTCTTCAATGTCGATGATGCGCTTCGGGACCCAGGGTGCCCCGAGCTGGAGGACCGGGACGGTGGGGATGACAAACTCCCAACCAACCCTGAACGTGTGCGGGATTTGCTACTCCACCTGGATCCCTACAAGTCCATGGGTCCGGATGGGATTCATCCCCGGGTGCTGAAGGAGCTGGCGGACGTCATCGCGGAACCTCTCTCAATTATTTTTCAACGATCCTGGGAATCTGGAGAGGTCCCGGTAGACTGGAAGCTGGCAAATGTTGTGCCGATTTTCAAGAAGGGTCAGAAAGAAGACCCTAGCAATTACAGGCCTGTCAGTCTCATGTCAGTGCCTGGTAAAATCATGGAGAAGATGGTTCTCGAACTTATTGAGGTGCACCTGGGGGACAAAGCAGTCATTGGTCCCAGCCAGCATGGGTTTGTGAAGGGTAGGTCCTGCCTAACTAACCTGATTTCCTTTTATGATAAAATCACCCGTATGGTGGACCAAGGGAAACCAGCTGATGTGATTTTTTTGGACTTCAGCAAGGCTTTTGACACGGTTTCCCATAGGATCCTACTGGACAAAATGTCCACCATACAGCTAAATAAAAATCATACGATGGGTGAGCAATTGGCTAACGGGCAGGGCCCAAAGGGTTATGGTGAATGGGGCTGTGTCAGGCTGGCAGGCGGTCACCAGTGGGGTCCCTCAAGGCTCCATTTTAGGGCCGGTACTTTTCAATATTTTTATAAACGATCTGGATGTAGGAATAGGAGGCATTTTGAGCAAGTTTGCTGATGACACCAAACTTGGAGGAGTTGTGGACTCTGTTGAGGGTGGAAAGGCCTTGCAGAAGGATCTGGATAGGTTGGAGAGCTGGGCAATCACCAACCGCATAAAGTTCAATAAGAGCAAGTGCCGGGTCCTGCACCTGGGACGGGGAAACGCTGGCTGCACGTACAGACTGGGGGATGAGACGCTGGAGACCAGCCTAGAAGAGAGGGATCTGGGGGTCGTGGTAGACAGCAAGTTGAATATGAGCCAGCAGTGTGCCCTGGCAGCCAGGAGGGCCAACCGTGTCCTGGGGTGCATCAAGCACGGCATCGCTAGTAGGTCGAGGGAGGTGATTGTCCCGCTCTACTCTGCGCTGGTGCGGCCTCACCTCGAGTACTGTGTGCAGTTCTGGGCACCACAGTATAAAAAGGACATGAAACTGTTGGAGAGTGTCCAGAGGAGGGCTACGAAGATGGTGAAAGGCCTGGAGGGGAAGACGTACGAGGAACGGCTGAGGGCACTTGGCCTGTTCAGCCTGGAGAAGAGGAGGCTGAGGGGAGACCTCATCGCAGTCTACAACTTCCTCGTAAGGGGGTGTCGAGAGGCAGGAGACCTTTTCTCCATTAACACCAGTGACAGGACCCGCGGGAACGGACTTAAGCTGAGGCAGGGGAAGTTTAGGCTTGACATCAGGAGGGGGTTCTTCACAGAGAGGGTGGTTGCACACTGGAACAGGCTCCCCAGGGAAGTGGTCACTGCACCGAGCCTGTCTGAATTTAAGAAGAGATTGGACTGTGCACTTAGTCACATGGTCTGAACTTTTGGGTAGACCTGTGCAGTGTCAAGAGTTGGACTTGATGATCCTTAAGGGTCCCTTCCAACTCAGGATATTCTATGATTCTATGATTCTATGATAAGTAGCCTATGCAGGTGGCATTGCTGGCATCAAGAGAAAGGTTTAATTAAAGGGAAAGAGAATGGGGAGGAAAAAAAGAAACAAAAGAAACAATTAAGTCCGCGCGGAAGCACAGAGAGAGGGAAAAAAAAATTATTCTCTACTTCCCATCAACGAGCGATGTTCAGCCATGCCCTGGGAAGCAGGGCCTCAAACGCGTAGTGGTTGTTCAGGAGGAACAGCCCCCTCCCCCACGAGAGCCCCCCCTTTTATTGCTGAGTTTGACATCAGGTGTTATGGAATATCCCTTTGGTTGGTTTAGGTCAGCTGCCCCGGCAATGTCCCCTCCCCATCACTTGCCCACCCCCAGCCTGCTGGCTCTTGGGAGCTTGGAAGGAGTCCTGATGCTGTGCCAGCACTACGCAGCAATAGGCACAACACCGGAGTGATATCAGTGCTGTTCCAGCTACGAGTGCAGAGCACAGCACTGTGTGGGCTGCTGCAGGGAAAAGGTGACTCCAGCTCAGATAGACCCAACACACTGAAGTAGAACTGTGCACCAGATTACTCATATCACTTTTATTGACTTCAGTACTGAGTTTCGGGTTTAAATTTTATTTTGCCCTGTAACTACATCTCAGCTTTTGCCTGGCTTGAATTAATGGATTCGTGTCTATGGGAGTCTCTCCACTGGCATTTCAGTTCAAATCTTGAGCAGCCTTGTTGATGCAAATCTCTCTCATGCTGTCTGGTCTCACGTTTGTACACACTATTGAGCAATCTCCAGGTATTTGAACTTGCATATAAAAGTAAGTGAGAAGATACAGTCCACATCTGTACCTGGTTTGTTCCAAACAAATAGCAAGCATTTGGTTTGTGGGACCACATAAACTCTAACTAACTTAATTCTTAAGAAAACTTCAGCCCCAGAAGTTTAATGATATACACCATCTCTTGGTGTTTCCCCATACATGGAATATCACTATAGCTAAGTTCCAGAAAGTTATCCTGAAGTCCAGGTTAATCCCTCATTGTATCATTTGTAACTATTTGGGACTTTTTAGCAGAAATTAAAAAGCTGTTTTACTTGCCTTTGCATGAGGCTTTCAGATATCTTCAGTAATTTCATACATCAGCTGACAGAAAAAGTAACACTTCCGAGTAGAATACAAGGGCAGGGAGATGGAGGCAAGACACTCAACTAACAAAATGCCATAGAAGTTAAGATTTTTCCTTGCTGAGCTATAAAACAATCCCTCCTCAATGTCCAACAATACACACCACAAGACTAGAAGGATACGAATAGTGTGACCTTTCAAGCAAAAGCCTACTTTTAGAAATAGATTTTTGGAAATAGACTCTTGGAAATAGACTTTGTCAACATTCTTCATAGGAATAGAACAAGGTAAAATTTGGCTCCATTCTCTATTCCTACTAATGTTCTGAGCACAGCTTCCCCCACTCCTCAATCCCTACCCTTCACTCCCCAACCAGAGATTAAAACCAGAGAAAGCAGAACGAAGTGCAGAAAGATAAGAAAAATTAAGTGAGTTTGATACTGCCTGAATGTTCTTTTCCTTCACGGGCTCAGGAAAATTGAGTGCCCCAAAAATCTGCCAAAATAAATAAATAAATAAAATAGATAATGAATTAAAACAAAACAAAACAAATAAGCAAACAAACAAAAAAAAACTATTGGTAAAAAGCATTAGATGAAAGATTTCTTGATCTTTTTCACTCTAACTTACGTGTGAAAAGTAGTGTTCCATCTACCCCTTAATAAAAAGACACAGTAAGCAAAATTCTCTTGAATCAAAATTCTCCCTTATCGTATGTTTTATAGTGCTTCACCAAGTATATGTTATCTACATGTTGCATCAACAAGGAATAATATAGTGTCACATTAAAGCTTCATTGGTGTCATATAAAAGAATATTAAAGAGGAGGCAAAGTATTGAAGAGCTATAAAACAGGACTCATCCTCCTTGGTTCCACCTGGAGATTTATTAAGAATTTGTTGATTTGTTGATAAAAAGAAACTGTCTGCCATGATGGAAGGACAACTCCACAGCCTCTGGGTGTTGTCTTTTTTCTGTAGAGACAAGATGCACATGCATGAAAACAGAAAACATCTCGGCCATTTAACAGGGGTTCATGAAACTTCAGACTTAATAAAGTCTTCCAGAAGTTATTCAAAACAACAACAACAGCAACAAAACATTTTAGATTCCTTTCAGCCTTCAGAGAGTGAACTGGGTGTGAATTGTTGCATTTGAGATAATTTCAGTGTTTCGGAAGAAAAATGGAAGAAAATAAAAGTAGTTCTGGAAAGTGCAAACTACTTTTTCTGATCTTGGTAGGATATTAACTGGGAACTCCTGTAGCACTGTAATCGCTCCAGAGCCAACATATTGGCTAGTGTTTTTTTTGTTTGTTTTGTTTTGTTTTTTGTTGTTTGTTTGTTTGTTTGTTTGTTTGTTTCCTCATCTTACAAGAAAGACCTGTTGGTTCTTTATAAAAATTAAAAAGCACAAAGGAGGAAGAAAAACTACCAGACCATAAGATCTGCATAATCTCCCATGGATAGTGCTTTGTATTTATAGCACCCCTAAGAGAAAAGTTTATGCAGGCCAAAGTTAGGGATAGCACTTTTTTGTTTTGTTGGTTTTTGGAATCTTTTTTTTTTTCTTTTCTTTTTTTCTTTTTTTTTTCTTTTTTTCCCCAGCTAATTTAAACTTGCAGCACCACTTAAAGGATAACCCAGATTTGTCTCTTTCCTAAGCCAAATGCATATTCACAACTGGAAACAAAAGAACATAGCGGATTAACTCAGAAACCACCTATTAAATTTTGAATGATGAAGAAATACAGACGGATATGAAAAGCTATAAATGAGCTATTCAGCTTCACAGTATAATTGAGAAATGTTGTTTAAACTAGTCAGAGATCTA